>NW_015506058.1:203656-259508 GCF_001515645.1 Sinocyclocheilus grahami | reverse complement strand
CACTCACACTCACACTCACACACACACACACTCACACTCACACACACACACACTCACACTCACACACACACTCTCACACACACACACACACACACACAAAAGGAAAAACAAGTAGATAGAATAGAAAAAATAGAAAGCTAGTGTGTTGGTTTTTTAACAAAAAAGAAGATAAATAGATAAAGTAGAATTAAAATAGAATAGAAAGTGCTAGAGATAGAGGGTCAAATAAAGATACATAATATATATGTTTACTCGCATATATTTATGTTTTAGTACTTTATACTTGACATTTTAGAGTCATTAAATCCGTTTTTATTTTAGATAATGCTATTTATTTTTTCAAAAATACATGGACATGAATTTAAATAGCCTACTACATTAAAAAAATTGGTTTATCTAATTTGTATCTTCTTCTGCCTGTTGTTTTGTGTATCACTTTATTAATACGAGTACTATGGAACTGTCTATTACACACAGCCTCAGCCCTCAAGCATTACTATCCTACTTTTAATATCACAGTGCACACTCAGATCCAAATCATCTGAAGCATTGCTGAACAATGGGTTTAATTGTTCTGCTGCTGTGGTTAAAGGTATTTAATCAAACACGTCTTCATGAGAGGACTGGCATGATACATTTCCTATCAGGCACATATGCTGTGTGATGATTCACTCGTGAGCAAATGAAGCGTCGAGACACGGAGCTCGACGCGCCCGCGCTTGTCAGGTGGGAAGTTTTAAAAACTCATCTCATCTCGCTGAGGACTAACGGACCGCCAGCATCCACAATATCCAGCACACATTAGAAAACTGAGGACGCGGCATCGACTCTTGTTTCTTGGATGTGGAAAATGAAGATCAGTTGGATCTTTCTTTGCGCGGTTTGCATCTGGTCTCCAGTTCACGGAACAGTCCGATGTAAGTGAAGTTATTCTGCCTGCATATTAATTCATTTTTGACATTATGATAGTGTACAAGTGGTAGGCTACATTAAGTAACGTTAGTGCTTAATCTTGAGTGATTTGTGAGCACTTTGCTGAATAAATTCAGTCCAACAAAGCTCATTTAAGGTGTGAAACTAGCAAAATAAGTTTGGGTATTTACCTTTTCTTCATATTTTATATTTAACGATGTAAACTGGCAGGGGTTAATCCATTTGGCATCGTATTTTAAAGAAGCGCTAGTGACAAGTGAGCAGAAAGCCCATTATATCTGTATTTACTGTAGATTATAATTACAGTATATACAGTGAACTGCAGTGCAACAAAAACTACTGACAGAGTTATTGACTCATACATCCAATCAGATCATAATAATAGTCTAATCATAACCACATTGCTCATAATCATAGTGATAAGGGGGAAATCTGTTAGCCAGAAAGGCTACAATCAGCATGATTTAAATTGTAACAATAATGATTATGAATGTCCTGGCCAAGGCTACTTCTAGGCAACTTTTCCCCGCAAATTCTTAAATAATTCAAATACTATAATTATTATACGTGCAGTTTTTATGACATAACACAAGTTTTTTATTTTTGTAGTTTAAAAAAAAATCTTTTTTTTAATAGAGAACAGTTTAATTGTAGCCTAATTCTTTGTAAACATTCGATACGGTTGCGCCGCGTCCTGCTGCTTTTTGGGCGTCTTGCGCATGCGCGCCGCTTTAGGATGCCTTGTAAACTAAAAAAAAAAAAAAGAAAGAAAATAATTTTTTCCCCCATTATTTCCATTTCCAGGACATTCATTTTCCATTTTTACTAAAATATGATTTTTGGGTTCCCATTTGCTCTAATAGCAAAAGATTAAAAAGTACGATAGCATTTTCATGACTTTCCAAAAGAGGAAAAATACAGCTTTTTAAAAAGAAAACTAAACTTTTCGAAACTGGAAACACAACATCAACTAAACTTTTCGAAACTGGAAACACAACATCACAGTCTGCGGAAAGAAAAAGTCCTGAGGCCCTGTAAGGATGGCTGTTGTCTAACAGCTGGGTAGTTTTGTCTCATTGAGAGGCTGTTGTTGCTGCCTGCCTGTGTTGCTCACCTGTGAGGGGCCCTGTTGTTGCCCCGTTAGGAGGAATGGAATGTCTGTTCTGAGAGGATGAGGTTTGGTTCAAGCTGACTTCACATTACCTCATTTTACCTTTCCGATAAATTACTTTCAAGAGTGAGCTTGTCCTACCCACAAAGCCAGTCTATTATCTAACATCCATTATCGTCTGCGTGCTCAACACACTAGGCCTGGCTGAACATGGACTAGGTTGTTTTATTGCAGGTAATCACACATGATCTAATGTGTATACACAGCTGAGGGTATTTCTTCTTCCCTTTTAAAAGTTGTCCACCCCTGGATGTCCAGAGTGTCTTTCAGATACTTGTTGATCCTCAGACATGTGTGGTTTTGTTATTGTATTCTCCGATAGCTTATGGTTTGTGGGTTTGAGTAATTGTCTGTATAATATCCTGGAGAGTGAATGAATATACCTTTGGGTGGAGTGTAATTTTCAGCATTTGTGGAAATTGTTTGTTTTTATAGGTATAAGACGGTCTTTAGATGTTACTTTCCCATGCTCACAGCTAGGGCCATCCTATGCGAGGTAGGGAGTGGTGCGAGGTAGGGAGCGGGGCCCCCTTCGGTCCGTTCGCGTTTCGCGATCTTGTTCCTGGGGTGGAGGGGTGGGGACCTCGGTCCGTTCGCCGCGGTGCCCCCTCAAGCGCGAGGCCCGGTGCGACCGCACAATGTGCAGCGATACTATCTTTTCAAAGACTGTAAAATATCTACTTATTCAGCACATTCCTTAACCACAGAACATCTTTGTAGGTTCCTGCTTTGAGTAGGGAAACGTTATTGACACCAAGTAACCCATCCTGGCATGTTGTCTTGCAGCCTCCACTGCCTGTTCATGTCATGGTAAGGCACAGTACTGCAGAGGAGATCACCTGGGACTCTACTGTATAAACTGCCAAGGAAACACTGAAGGGCGGCACTGTGAAAACTGTAAGGAAGAATACTACCACCAGAGGGCAGGAGACAACTGTGTGCTCTGCAACTGCAACACTGCAGGTGAGCTGCTACTTTAAGTTAAAGTGTCAATTTTTTCTTTACTAAAAGAGAGTTCTTACAAAAATAAAAATGCATTTAATTTCCTTTTATGTTCCAAGTCATACAGGAAAAGAATTGTCATTTTTTTGGATGAACGATCACAGGGGTTCCCTGAGAACTTAAGTTAAAGGGGTCATATGGTGTTGCTAAAAAGAACATTATTTTGTGTATTTGGTGTATGCGATTTAAGGTTCAAGCAACACATTATTTTCCACATACTATACATTATTGTTTCTCCTCTATGCCCCACCTTTCTGAAATGCATCGATTTTTACAAAGCTCATCGGTCTGAAAAGCGAGGTGTGCTCTGATTGGCCAGCTATCCAGTGTGTTGTGATTGGCCGAATACCTCAAGCGTGTGACGGAAATGTTACGCCCCCTTTCCATGTTGTGATGCCGTGTCCCGGCTGGAGCGATGAGACAAAAACATTAAAACCCATTATAAATGAAGCATTTGTTGCATCCAGTGGGGACATCATTACGTATTATAATGACTTATACTGTCTTTTTACGCGTTGCGTTGCATCGCGCCACGTAAACATAAAACCAGGTCTGCATTTGTGATCGGAGAAATGCCAAAAAACAAGCGCTACTCTACACTGCTCAAAACTTGCGTCTGAATCATCAGTGGCAAATCCTTTATATTAAAACGTACTTACAGTCTGTGAGTCAGAACAGCCGGCATTGCCGTCTACTCTACCAGGATCAGGAAACAGTCCTCCATAAAATGCGCTGGACACATCTGAATATTTGGGTTGAACTGTTCTGGAACAGTGTTATAAATACAACTTAACCACTGATTTCTAGTCGTGTCCTCTTTTGGAAGGCCAAACATATTAGTTTCACTTTCACAACGAAACACATGGCGGGCTAGAGTGAGCGGAGGCCGGTGGGCTTGAGAACGGCGCGGCCGGCCGTGCAACCACATGTGATGAGCCCGGGCTGGACTCCGCTTCGTCCACGGTGAAAGCCGATCCGGAGATCCACAGCACAAAGTTGATGTATTTCCTCAGCGACCAGCACGGATCAGCTCCAGGCATGACGAAGCGGATATCGTCTTCTTTCGCTTTCACAACGAAACACACAGTGTCTCGACATGGCGGCAGCAACAATACTACAGCGAGAATAAAAGTTACGCCTTCTTTCTTTGTGTGAACATTTGGGCGGCGTTATGCAAATCTTCCCACATAGTGACGTAGACATGTGGGGGCGTGTTAGAATGAGCCGTTTTAGGAGGGCGTGGTTGAATCTTAACTTTTCATAAAGAATATCTCTTTGGATTTGAGACTTTAGTCTTTGCAACTTTACAGATCTTCTTTATGCACCAAGAGCTTGTAACACTTCAAAGAGAAAGGACAAATTGAAATCGCATCATATGACCCCTTAAATATTTCAGTAATTTAACAGCACATTTGCATGTTCATGGTTCTTTGATGGTCAAAATTATATTGCAATTATATTACCATATATTGTGGTATGACCTTTCATCTCATATACATTTATATCTGTATTTCTAAAAGTATATATTTTTATAAATTATATCACAATTTCAGTTTTATTTCAATTAATTGTGTATCCATATTTGAATTTTTATTATAAAATATTTGAATTTAATAAATTATTATTCAAATGTAATTAATTCTTAGCTTTTCATCTATTAGTGGACCCCCTTAGTTTTCCCATGAACCCCCAGGAAAACCTGCTTTAGAATATTATATAAGTAATATAGACTGATTTCCTCAAAAAATTTGTTTTTGAACATTTCTCTTGTTTGTTCAAGCATCCAATACCTATAGACATTATGTAGCTCCGCTCGTTTTTAAATCTTCCTGGTCTACTGATATTTGTTATGACATCCACTTCAAACATTGATAATGTTAACTCTGCAATAAGTAAATCCACTTCACCAGCTCTTCAACAGTGATGCTATAGAGCTACCACAAAAATGAAAGTTCAAAGACAAAATTCTAAAGAATTGCACATTTGTTTCTCTTTCAGAATCTGGCCCCAAAACATATTTCAATCACACTTAAAAATGTCTTAGTTCCATTGTATTCGATGCAAAATATCAAACCAAGCAGCACCTGCAAACAAATGATGCCAGAGGTTTTTTTTCCCCAGAACTGACTTTTCTGAGACACCTTTTAATCTATTTTTTAACCAATTGGTCCCAAGGTCATTTTTCGTGGTGTGAAGTCAGTTTCCCTCAAGTATACACTGTCTTAGCAGAATAACTATCGGTATAATTCATCATATTAACATATGAACATGTTCCTCAAAGTTTGACAACCAAGATTTTGATGTTCATTTTAAACAATACATATATGTGACCCTCTCTGTGAAATCCAGGCTAAAGTCTCAAAATCTAATAATGAGATAACAAGCATCAAAGTTTGATTTCAGCTATTAATTTCACTATGATTTCAATATTTGACATGGTCTTACTCAGTCAATATATCATGAGCGCTTGATAAAGATATCAAGGTTACATTTTCACAGAACGTTATTTACCTTACGAAGGATGATTTTATGTAGAAAAAAGTAAATCACAAAAAAATGACTTTAGCTGGGTTTTCACTGCCATATTGTTTCATAATTATAAATATAGGAAATTTCATTTTGTGAAATATTTTAATTGAAAGGTGTGCTTGTGCTAAATTTTGTTCAAATAAATGATACTTGTTTTGCTATTTTGTTATGTAATGAAAATACGTTTGTCCATTTTTAATAGTTTTCAAATATTTGTGGGTCCACCCTATATAGTAAAGTATAAGCAAAATGCATATACTTTGTTCTATTCAGGTTCTCAAGGACCAGGGTGCAACAATGAGGGACAGTGTACCTGTAAACAAGGAGTTTATGGAGACAAGTGTGACCGCTGTCGTGATGACTCTCCAGTCACTGCCAGTGGATGTGAGCCTTTGAGGTGAGAACAGTGAGCCTTGCATCTCTGACTTGTATCTAACTATTACAATGAAGGATTATTTGGTTCAATCAATGTTCTTCTTATGCAGGCTAATCTGTCGGTCACGTAACAATGGCCGTCTCACGTATAATACAGAGGAGTGCCTGCCCTGCTTTTGCAACGGCCACTCAAATGTGTGCTCCTCAGCTGAGGGATATTCCATTTACAACATCACTTCAACTTTTGAAAACGGTGAGCTTGATGTGAAATCTCTGGTTTTAGTAAATCACATTTGGTTTTAGTTGTTGATTTAAAGCAAACGTTTGTCTCGTCTCACAGGACCTGAGGCCTGGCGAACTGCCACTGTTCAAGGTGTGAACCCTTCACAAGTGCAATTCAGATGGTCTCCTACTCACAAAGACCTTGAGGTTATCTCTAAGGAGATCCTTCCTGTTTATCTGTTTGCTCCAGGTATGTTGATTACATTTTCTATTACTTTCATTACAATTAGTGATGTATTGACATTTCGTTGACTCCTGTGCTTCTGTGTTTAATGTAGCATCCTACCTGGGGAATCAGGCATTGAGCTACGGTCAGACACTCAGCTTCTCTCTGCGTCTGGACAGAGGTGTCCGTCGTCCTTCCATCTCTGATGTTATCCTAGAAGGAGCAGGTCTTAAGGTGTCTGCTTCGCTAGGAGACTTGAGGACGGTGGTTCCCTGTGGCAAGAAAGTCACCTACACGTTCAAGTGAGTCATATCATTTTTAATAACTAGATCTTTGTGTTTTCTAAAGAAATGTAAGCGGTGCTTACCTTGCCCTTGTTCCTGCTTCTGTTTAAGTCTATGCAATTGTTCTGTTTATATACAAACGTGACAAATGACTGAGTGTGAAAATAAATCTTCTAATGCATGTCATACTTCATAGACTGGACGAACAGCCTGGCAGCAAATGGAAACCACAGCTCTCATCAAAAGAATTTCAAACACTTCTGAGCAACCTTACAGCCATTAAAATCAGAGGAACATTTGGTGAAAATGGTGAGTGTTTAATCTCTTCACTCACTCTTCACTGTGCTGCACTGTTGGAAGCAAGTGCACACATAACTTAATACAGAATAAAAGAATAGTATATCTGCTTTCACAACAGGACGTGGTTATCTGGATGATGTGTCTCTGGTGTCAGCTAAACTGGGTCCCGGCACCCCTGCCACCTGGGTAGAAAAGTGCAGATGTCCTGCTGGTTATGATGGACTGTTTTGTGAACGCTGTGCCACTGGATACAGGAGACGTTTCCCTGGCCAAGGCCCCCAAAGCCCGTGTGATCCCTGCTCCTGTCAGGGTGGAACATGTGATCCAGAAACAGGTTGGTTATTTTAGCGTTTAACGCATGTTGGTGTTTTAGTTATGAAGAAAAGTCTGAGCTGAGAACGGTGGATTTGTTGTGTTTACAGGAGGCTGTTACTCGGCTGATGAGATACCAAATCTGCAGATGTGTCCTAAAGGCTATTATGTAAACCGCCAACAGTCCAACTCCTGCCAGAAGTGTCCTTGTCCCGAGGGAGAGGCTTGCTATGTTATTCCAGGAACTCAAGAGGTGATGTGTGCTCGCTGTCCCCAGGGGACTACAGGTGAGGAACACGGAGTAAAAGAACAGGGAAACATGACGCAGATGTTCTTAAAGGGATAGTGCACCCAAATTTGAAAAGTCTGTTATTATGTACAATGTACATGTATAATAAAATAATTGGCTCTGTCGATTTGTAAAATGTCAAAAAGTACTATAAAAGTAGGATTATAAAAGTCAAAACATTAGTAGAACATTAGCTGAAATTTAAATGGAACTATAAAATAACTGTTAATCTTATTTCTGTATGAATGTAGACGACTGTTGTTAATCGTAATGGAGGGATTCCCCATATTTACAAATACAATTTTTTTAGGCTCTCGTTGTGAAATCTGTGATGACGGTTTTTATGGAGACCCTCTGGGAGAGTATGGCCCTCCCAAACAGTGCCAGCCTTGCCAATGTTATGGCCATGTGGACCAGAACGCTGTCGGCAACTGTGACCGCCGGACAGGGGAGTGTCGGAAGTGCTTGAATCACAGCACCGGCCCCAAGTGTGAGAACTGTGAAGATGGATACTACCACAGTTACCTTACAGAGCCATGTCAGGGTATGACAAAATTAACTGTCAAAAGCCTGAATTTACAACACATATTGACGCTTGGTCAGGACCCCTTGGCGTCGCTTTTTGATGCTCAAGGTACCCCTTTAGCGTCACTTTTCGATGTGCAGTGTCCTCCATTGGGTTTCTTTTTATTTAAACAAAAAAAGGAGGACCCTGCACATCGAAAAATTATGCTAAAGGGGTACCCTGTGCATCAAAAAGTGACGGCAAAGGGTCCTGACGAAGCGTCAATATGTGACGAGTTGGGAGTGAGAATGTGTTGGAATATAATGTTGCTAAAGAAGTGAAATATAAAATCCATAACAGTGAAAGTCACCTCAGTTTTGCTCTTTTCTCCCTGTAGCTTGTAAATGCAACCGACAGGGTTCTGTGTCAAATTCATGCAATGATAAAGGACAGTGCAAGTGTAAGGAAGGTTACGATGGACTCAGGTGTGACAAATCAACATGTCCTTCCTGCTTTAACCCAGTCAAGAACAAGGTAAGACATTGCAGAACTCAAAACAAACATAAACAAAAACAAACAAATAAAAATATTGATATGATATGAGATGTAATGTTCATGAAATGTATTACGAAAAATCATTTGAATGAAGTCTCTTATGTTCACCAAGTCTTCAATTATTGTATTTTATAAAATACAGTAAAAACTGATATTTTGTTAAATATTATTAAAATTACTTCTATGTTCATATATTTTAAAATATAATATATATATAAATATGTGTATGAGTGTGCGATTTAACCATGAGAAAATAATGATAATTTAATATCATGTCAAAATAAGCACTTTACACTACGCTGTGTGAAAGAAAAAAAATGAGTGAGTCCTGCTGGATTTGATGATTGTTTATTATCTGGAGAGTGATATAACGGTATGTTGCTTTGAACACTGCTTGTGTGGGTGGAATTAAATGTGCTGTTTTCCCAGGGACCAGCACGCACAGAATCAGACTGCTGGTAACTCTAGGGCATTTACCAAATCTGTATAACAAGAGAAAAAAAGCCTGTTCACTCGAGGTTAAAAATGATTGGAGTCGGCGCCAACAGCCTCGTGGTTAGTGCGTCGACACATAGTGCAACTGCGCTTACGGCGATCCGAGTTCGACTTCCCGCGCCCCTCTCTCCTCCTAGTGCTTTCCTGTCATCTCTCTACTGTAGTATCTCAAAAAGAAAAAACAAAAAAATTATTGGAAACATTAAATGATGGCATTTGCTGTAGTGTTGGATCCAGTCCCTGCAAACCTGTTTAAGTAGAGATATATGAACAGATGTTGATGGCAAATAAATGTCAAATGTGTTTTATTTTTCAGATAGAGGTTTATGTAAGACAGCTGCAAGAAATGGAGGATTTATTTAAAGGAATTGGAGGTGATGATGCTCCAGTCAATGATGCTCAGATGGAACGGGCTATTAGGGCCGCAGAAGTCATGGTGCAAAACCTGGAATTTAGAGCAAATGAACTCACAAGTATGAAAATCCTTTATTCGTCTTGTTTAATTTATTGTTTTTAGTTAGTTTATTGTCTTTTTTTAACACTGGCTTTTTATACCAAATAGATACTGAGAAACAGCTTCAAGATAAACTGGTGAGCATTAGCCGATCCCAGCTGAGAGAGGACAGAAAAATGGAGGCTTTGTTGACAACAGTGGATGGGATCAGAAACAAGGATCAGGAGTACAGAACAGAAGTTTCAGAAATCCGTAAACTCATCAGTGAGGTCAGGTTAAAACTGCAACAGGCCAAACGGGACATCCAACAAGCTGTGAGTATTTCGTTATGATATTTATATGGGTGTTGTTATATTAATATGGGTGTTTATTTAGCTTGAGGTTTTCAGCTGAATGTTTAGATGTGATCTACAGCCTAACTATCACATAGAGGGTTAATAAAAGTATAATAATTGTTTTGAAAATTCTCAGCATTTCCCTCATTCCCTGTATGTCTATTTCAGGAGTTTCCCTCAGGTGATGCGGTGCCAGGCGCTGACACCTTGTCTGATTTGGTTCAGAGAGCTGCTGATCTTGCTGAGCAGTAAGTCGTGTGTTATTCTCAAATGCCACAAACAGTGAAACAACAATGTTGTGATCTATAACTGCATGTGCACTTGCTTAGCCAACAAAAGCATTAATAGCTTTCCCAACAGTTTCACATTAAAATGTGGTTCTGAACTGTTTTTGCTTCAGCACTCAGACTATTTAGGAAATGTGAAGACATTTTTATTGTACAAAATTAAGTCATAAATCAAAGACTGACATTTATTGTATTTATTTGCATTACATTTGTTGCATTATTTGCATTTAGCATTGTTTTTTCCCTTGCTGTCCATGGTAAGATAGTCGAGAACCATTGCATTAAAAATGCCTTTAACAACTGACTAGACTTCCACGTTACATTTCATCTTTGTTGTGCATCCAAAATATGTGACTGACTGAAAAAAATAAAAGACTGACTGAAGGGTATTTTCTTGCCAGGCACCAAGGTGAGGCAGTGACAGTGGAGACCATTGCAGCCAGTTCTCTAACAGAATCTGAGAAAGCCCTAGACCTCATCCGTGGTGTCATCAGCCGAGAAAATAAGGTCAAAGACGAGCTCAGGGACCTCAAAAAACAGTAAGTTGCTTTTGTATTAGAAACACTGTTAAACCAGATCATTTTCTCCACAGTACCGAAGTGTTTACCTTCATTGTGCAGAGATAAATACTGTGACCTTACTTTCTAATGATGTTGTTTTCAGGTATGAAACAGATGTAACTAAAGTGCTTGACATGGATAGGAAGGCCGTTCAAATTACTGATGCAGCTGGAAAGGAGAGCGGAGTGGCTCAGAACACTCTCAAACAGTTATCTGACCTGGAGAAGAAACTTCCAAAGCCCTTGACGGTAGTCAATCTGAATTGAATATTTATGTTTATAGAAGAGTTTAAAGGGTGGTTCATTGCGATTTCACTTTTTTTAACGTTAGTTAGTGTGTAATGTTGCTGTTTGAGCATAAACAATATCTGCAAAGTTACGAAGCTAAAAGTTCAATGCAAACAGAGATACCGTCTTTTAAAATTCTGGCAGTTTAATGCCTACAAAAATGGCTGGTAGGGACTACAAGAAGTTACTTCCCGGGTTCGTGACATCACAAACCCAGATAAACCCCGCCCTCGGGAAAAGGCAGCAAAGGGGGCGAGGCCATGCTGCACTGCTTTAGAGAAGAGGAAGAGAAATCTAGAGGTGCACATAAAAATCTATTCATATATGAATTGTGATTCTGTCTTCTAACAATTCTAATGGATTAAAGCTTTAATCAGGATAAAACTGTATATTAAAAGCTAACATACGCAGTAGCATTTACAAATAACAGCATATCTAAAAGTATGAGATAACAAACAAAAAACATAGGCCTACCGTTAAAAGCCGTGCTTGCACAGGTTCTGCACGATCCTCTTCAGTAATATCCTCTGCTTCTCAATCGGGATCAAACTGATAAGCAATATTAACGACGCCATTGTTTACAATACAACCGGAGCACATGCTGCTGAGGTGAGGGGCGGGACGTTTAGACGCGCACTAGAGACGGTTGAGCCAATCACAACACACTGGACTAGATAACCAATCACAGCCCATCGCCTATTTCTGAGGGAGGGGCTTCATAAAAGAAGGAAATGTTCAGGGTGTTTCTCAGAGAAGGGGCAGAGCGGTGTGGAATAAAGATAAATTATGTGAAAAATAATGTGTTTTTTAAAAAACAAAGCATTAACACATGTTAGACTGCACCCCATAAACACAATCAAGCCTAGAAAAAAACCAGTGAACCACCCCTTTAAGTAAAAATAGGGGAATACAGGAGATGCAAGTCTTTGTTCGTACCCCCATTCACTTCCACAAAATGTTTGCTGTTCATACTGGAGTTTACAAAAATGCACAGTATAAAACGAACAATGTATACTATTATCTTTCTGTTTTCAGAAGGACATTGTTGGTGTGGTTTCCAAGTTCGACGGTCTGAAGGGTATGGTGGAGGGCAATTTATCACAGTACCAGGACTTTCAGCAGTATATGCTCAATGAGCAGAAAGAGACAGCTGATCTGTTCAATAAGGCCAAGAGCTTCCAACAGGTAAACCTGATCCTCTGTTAAACATTCCTGAAAGTGTAGATGTTCAGAAACCAATCATTACAAAGAACAATATAGTCAACCAAGAAACTGCAGCAAGATTTATATATCACTGTGCAAACATTGACCTCTAATGGTTGTTCCTGGGTCAACGGGAAAATTAACAATTGTTTTTGCTTTATTTAAGGTTCAAGAAAAACTTCTTGCCAGGGCAAATGCAGCTGAAGCCGTCAAAAATAAATCTCTGGAAATCTTTGCCAACAACAAGGATAGTCTGGATAAGACACTAGAGACGCTCAAAGGTACGGATGAACACTAGACTTCTACAAGCTATTAAATATTATGTATGCACTACAGATGAAGAGTTTGTCAGTCAAAAGGTCTGTAAGGTTTTTTATTCTAAGGTCTCTTATGCTAACCAAGACTGCATTTATTTGATTAAAAATACAGTAAAACAGGAATATTGTAATATATATATATATTTAAATAAATTAATATCTTTTTTTAAATATTTCTTTTTATTTAATTTTTCACTTGTTTATTTAACAGAGATAATGGACAGTCAGTCATAGAGATTAGAATTAGCCATAGAGATAGTTTCATCTCCAGTCCCTGTTACAATAACTGTGTTCTATTTTAATATATTTTAAATGTAATTTATTTCTGTGATGGCGATGCTACATTTTTAATAGCCATTACTTCCAGTCTTCAGTGTCACATGATTTTTCATAATCAGTGTTAAAAATAGATGTGCTGCTTAATATTTTTGTGGAAACCGTGATACATTTTTTCAGGATTCTCTGATGAATAGAAAGTTCAAAAGAACAGCACTAATTAGATATAGAAATATTTTGTATCATAATAAACTTGTTTGCTGTTACATTAGTGCATCCTTTCGGAATAAAATTATTCATTTAAAAACAATTCTTACCTACCTGACCTTTTGAGCGGTCGTGTAAATATCTCCAGATAATGTTCTGTCATTATTTAAACTATCCAACACAATTAACCTTAACCAAATATGCATTTCTCTATTGTGTCTTTACTCAGGATTTGATGACCAGATCAATGGGAATAAGGATCTAGCAGATGCCGCTATTAGAAAACTTCCTGCTATCAATGCCACCATCCAGAAGGCTATAGCTGACAACATTAAGACTCAGGACATTCTGGATGCAATGTCTTCTCATTACAGAGATGCTCAGGATACTATCGACACTCTTACAAACACTGCAACCAAACTGGAGGTATAGCGACCTGTTATCTTGAGTGCTCACCCCTTTTATTTTGTATAAACAGTATTTGTGCCATTGCCATTATTAGGTCGATTTCACAGAGAGACCAGTTCAGTTTCTCTCAACGTCTGTCACTAGCTTTACTAAATAACCCGAGTTGAGTGGGTCTATTTGAGTCGTATACAGAACATTTTGAATGTACTCACAGGGTGCTTGTATGCGTCTCCGCAGGAAATGTCAGCTGCTCTTCCGCCCTCTTTGGATATTTTGGAAGCTGCCACTAAATTGAAAAAGGATGTGGATGGACTGAAGACAGGGGCTTCTGTAACTAGAGACAATCTGAATGAAGAGAAAAACAAGGCAAAAGCACAGATAACTGAAGCAAAGAATGTAAGAATGTCCGCTTACATAAAACTCTTTGAGAAAGATACTTGAAATTATATGTAAACGTGGAGATGTATGCTAAATTTTCTTTTCTTTGTTATTAAATCAGGCTGTCATGGAGTCCAGTGGGGCACTTCAAAATGCAAAGAATTCCAGGGATGCTGTTAGTGATACTTTAAAGACAATCACTGATATTATGAGCTCGCTAGGTGAGTTATAACAATGATTCACTACATGCAACACAAGCAGTTTCTATGTTTATGTGTTTAGTGTTTAGTGTGTTCATGTTTAGTTTTCATTTCATCCAGTTTAAGCTTTAGTCATTTTGTTATGTGCTTTTGTCATTTTTAGCATTTTTTGTTAATTTTCAGGATGTGGATGGACTGAAGACAGGGGCTTCTGTAACTAGAGACAATCTGAATGAAGAGAAAAACAAGGCAAAAGCACAGATAACTGAAGCAAAGAATGTAAGAATGTCCGCTTACATAAAACTCTTTGAGAAAGATACTTGAAATTATATGTAAACGTGGAGATGTATGCTAAATTTTCTTTTCTTTGTTATTAAATCAGGCTGTCATGGAGTCCAGTGGGGCACTTCAAAATGCAAAGAATTCCAGGGATGCTGTTAGTGATACTTTAAAGACAATCACTGATATTATGAGCTCGCTAGGTGAGTTATAACAATGATTCACTACATGCAACACAAGCAGTTTCTATGTTTATGTGTTTGGTGTTTAGTGTGTTCATGTTTAGTTTTCATTTCATCCAGTTTAAGCTTTAGTAATTTTGTTATGTGCTTTTGTCATTTTTAGCATTTTTTGTTAATTTTTTATTTAGCTTTCATTTATTTTTACTTCAGTTTTAGTCATTTTAGTACTTTGACTTGAACTTATTTTATTTCAGACTTGGCAGCGTTTTTCATTTTTGCTAAAGTTTTTTCTCTTTTGTTTATATTTTAGTTTAGCTTTATTTCAATTAACAAAAATTATTTTAGTAGTTTATTTTAGTAAGATAAAATACATTTTGTAGTAATGTAGTGTGACAAGCTTTGTCAGAGAATCTTAATCTTTTCTATAAAATATCACTTAAAACATTTGATAATGGCATGTCGGAGGCAGAACTTAAATATTATTTCTTGCTAAATCTATTTTCAAATCCAATTGTTTTATCCGCGTGATGAGCAAGGATTCACCATGACCGTAATACTGTTTTCCAGGAACTTCTGGGGAAATTGATGACACACGACTGGCCGAGCTAGAGAACGCCGTGACTAAAAGCCGCAGCCGCGTGGAGAAGGAGTTGAGGCCCAGACTCAGGGATCTGGAGGAGAAGGAAGCCCAGCAGAGAGCCACCATTGCAGGCATGATCAATGACATTGACACCATCCTGGCTGACATTGCAAACTTAGAGGAGATCCGTAAAAGCATTCCCAATGGCTGTTACAACATACCACCAATTGAAAGGCCGTAAAGGCTTTGGGTTACTGCAGGCCCAAATCACAATGCTACATAGTTTAATCTATGAACTTACTGGCACTAATTTTTAACTAAAGAGTGTTTTTGTCATAACATGATTTTGTACGGTGTGTGAATTTTTTAGTATTTATTTTTTCAGTTTAATTTGTTTTTCTAATTTAGAAAATTATTACTGTGAAGTTTGAAATGAGGTAAATGATATTTCTGTTTTGCATGAGTGCCAAAGATATTTCATTGTGGGTGATTAATAGATAAACATATACCATATCTGTAATTGTTCTAGATAAGAAGTAACATCCAGTTGCTTCTCCATCTGCTTTAGCATCTAGTGAAAAATGCACAAACTAACCATTCTCATTCTTTTCTGTTCTGTTTTATTAAATTCAGTATTGTCATCAAGGACATGAGTTATTTTCATGGCAACATACTTTAAGTTTTTGAATGCTTATTGAATAGCCACTATAAAGTAGATATATATTCATATAAGACATTACGCAGACATACACATGCTTTACACCATGGACAACTAACTAAAAAATGAATAATATTGACCTCTAAAATTAAGATCTACAGTTTTAAAAACAGAACCTTATAATGTTACATGGTGTTTTATATGTATACAAGGAGATTTATGTCTGTGATCAATTTAAAAGCAAGAGGGCAATAAAAATACAAGAAACAAACATTATCATCAACAATATCTATTTTTGTTGCTTGTGATTTTGAATAAAGGCATGAAGAATGCAAGGAAGCAGTGAGGGTTGTAGAACTACAGAAGAATGCAGCGTCAAAACCATGAAAAAATATATTATTTGTGGTGTATTTCCCACTATTTTTTTATGAATTTACATAGTCTCCTAGTGATTTCTGATACACTAGTTGCTATAGTGACTGCTCAATGAAAATGGAAAAAAAATCATGAATTTATGTTGATACAAACAGTGAGGTATCAGTGTGTTTAAATAGTTCTCTGTATATTAGAGAAGTATTACCATTCAAAAAATGAAATGGGGGTGTTATATTTCTCTTTTAATGTATGTGACAATGAACAACAGCCAACAGCCAGGTACAGTAAACCTAGTAAACGCTGGGTATGAAGTGGTAACAGTTACAATCTCAATATTTTAATTGGCTTTACATTTTTGAAGATTACCATTCTGGCTTCTAGTTTCATTTATGAAAAGTCTCTGGTTAAAATGATCAAAATCAAAAAATGTTTTACCTGAGACTTAAAGCATTATCATATGAAAAAAAATAATCACAGTAATATATTGGAAGTCTTCTTCATATCGTAAAGCTGGAGCCTCCCATAAACTCGCAAAATCGATTATGCACAATATACATAATTCGCTGAATCTGTTATTCTTCTCATCAAATACACTTTGATTCATTCATAAAGGTTGTGTTAGATGTGCAGCAGATGTCAGCTTAAATCATAATTAAATTTTTTAAAGGATGTTCCAACTTTTTTGTCATCTCTTTTGTGATCTCTTCACAAAACAAGCAAAAGTGCAAGAAACGAATGGTTTGATGCACAGGCAGTGACCGGCTTTACTAGACATCACATCTGTGGCGTGTTAGCAGGTTAATGTCGAGCAAAAGGATCTGTGGAGAAGTAAATGTGCACTAAAGCAAAGTAAATGAAATCGCATTCTTTAATGTGCAACCAAATACTCCACGTATACATGAATGCACATTGAAGACAAAACATTGAGGCATACAGTATATGAGGTGTTCTCTGTACATACAGTTGATTGATGAGTAGAAAATTTATTTAGAGATGAGATGAGTATAAGCACAGTTTTTTGCAAACACTGTAACCACAGACTATGGTCTACGTGGTATTTTAAACACTCATGCGCTTAAAGAAAACCCGTTAGGCATGCAACTACAAGAACAGAGAGTATTAAATCAACAGCAAAGACTGACATTATAGCAGGCAATGAATTATCTCATTCGATCAAAAACACTCTCTTTCTCTGTCATAGTGGCAGCGAGGCTCTCTCCTCTTCCTCCTATTGGGCACCAAAGCCCACCCAGTCCCTTAAAGCTGATTGGTGGAGCAGATCCCTCAGGCACAGTGCTGTACATCCCAATGAGACACGAGTAAGAGGGGAGGACAGATTAATGCTCCTCTACATGGAAAAGCAGTGGTAGCACAGGAGGATTATACTCTAGATTACACACAGAGAGACAGACAGGGATGACTGACAGCTCGGAAGTGGACTTCTCCACCCTATCCAGAAGCATTGATGTAGAGCTGACTCTGCAGGATGTAGTCGATGATGGGCTGGCTCAGGTAATCCACCACGTGACCGTCGCCATGCTGAAGAGCCAGTCTGGTGAGGAGAAAAGCAAGAGGGTTACAGTACAGAACGGTGAGATGAATTATGTGTAGACGGCGAGAACATGCACCTGCTCTTAGTGGAACTGACGACTGACATCGGGTGGTCGATTTCATCCTTTACCACGATTATATTGTCCTGTGAGAGGAAAACCGAAGCCGTATAAATATCACAAAACAGCAAATATGCTCTAAACTGCATACGCAGTTTAGTTACTGTGTAATAAAACAACTACTAAACAGTAAATAACTTACTAGGTTGTACCCCAAACTCCCCAAATAATACCTTATGTTTTCGAAGCACAGATGAATGGTTCATTATCCTTTCTGTGTCAGCTCCATCCCGAGGAACCACCACTATCCCGAAATCCCCCACAATCACTTCCATCTAGAAAAATATTATAATCACATATTCAGTTCAGTTTAACAAAACATATCTGAATTGGTATTAGCAATGTTTTGTATGCTAAAGATAGATTGTTAGTGCCATAATTTAGAAATCAAAACTGATGCTATTTACTTTATTTAAATGTTCCTATAGTCTTATTGTTTCATCAATGCATCAGTGCATGTTATTCTGAAAAGTTGGTTCTAATTTCCTTAATCCATATCTTGCACAAAAATGTAGTCCCTTACATATTGTATTTATCATTTTTATACAAATGTTAGTACCTTAGTATAATTAGTAACATTAAAGGGATAGTTCACCCAAAAATTTAAATTTGATGTTTATCTGCTTACCCCCAGGGCATCCAAGATGTATGTGACTTTGTTTCTTCAGTAGAACACAAACGAAGATTTTTATCTCAAACCGTTGCAGTCTGTCAGTCATATAATGGAAGTGAATGAGCTCCACGGCTTTGAGTCAAATAAAAAAACATACACAGACAAAACCAAATTAAACCCTGCTGCTCGTGACGATACATTGAGGTGTTAAGACACGAAACGATTGGTCTGTGCAAGAAACTGAACAGTATTTATATAATTTTTTACCTCTGATCCACCGCAATGTCTAACTGTCCTGAGTGCGTTCTCAACAGCCGGCGCGTGACGCGTGTACGTGCTCTGGCATAGTAGACGCATGAGCGGAAGCGATCTGTCGCGCGTATACGTCACTCATTGGATGTTGTGAATGCGCTCAGGACAGTTGGACACTGCGGTGGATCAGAGGTAAAAAATTATATAAATACTGTTCAGTTTCTTGCACAGACCAATCGTTTTGTGTCTTAAGACCTCAATGTATCGTAACGAGCCGCAGGGTTTCATTTAGTTTTGTCTGTGTATGTTTTTTTTACTCTGCACAGCGTGGATCCCATTGCCTGCCATTATATGACTGACAGACTGCAACGGTTTGAGTTAAAAATCTTTGTTTGTGTTCTACTGAAGAAACAAAATCACCTACATCTTGGATGCCCTGGGGGTAAGCAGATAAACATCAAATTTTCATTTTTTGTGAACTATCCCTTTAACATATAAGTAGTATAATTAGTAGATAAACCTAAAACAACAAAAATGCATTACTTATTACTCAAAAAAATCTATATAAACTTAATTATTTTATTTTGTTTGCCAAAGCAGCATTCCTCATTTTTTATTTAGTTTAACTTTAGTTTAAATGTACTAAATTAAACTGAACTAAAAACGAACAAAAACTATATAGACATATTATAACAACTGATTCAAACTATAGTAGTATCTCAATGATACTAAAATAACACTGTAGTGTGGAAATCACAGTTACATCATACTGCCAGTAGGTGGAGACAAGTGACACGTATCTTGACGCAACTGATTCAGAACTGCAAACTACTCCTAGTATTTTATTATCTTTCTATGGCAAAAGAAGTGAGAGTAGTATGCTAGTATGCTGTTCTGAATTCATCACTTGACTTAAAAGAATCGTTCAAAACACAAATTCATGATTGAGTCACTAAATCGTTCACTTAAAAGATTTGTTTTGTGACACTTGATTCTGCTTTTGCTTCGACTGGAACTGTTTTGTTGGTGGAGCAAGTCAGTCAATATTAACTTTTTGTTTATTTAGCTGTTAAATAAAATCAATATTATAATGGCAACTGCGCCATATCATTCTGAATATACAAAGTGTGATTACTTGAGACTTGCGTTTGATATTGCTTAATTTAGTTGAACATAAAATATGCGCTAGAATAATATATTTTATTAAATATTTAGACGTTTGTGACTAAGAGACACAGGGAAAGAAAAACGGAATTATATCTTACATCACTTTCGTTCCACAAGCCAGGGATGCAGAAAGATTCCAGGAGATCACTGCCACAAAGGAGCAGGATACGCAACTCTGAACACACAACAATCACAGTTCCACATCACACCATAAAAAACACAAGACACAGTAATGAGATGTTTTCCTCCGCTGTGGGGGTAAACACAACAACTTTGATAAGATTAAAAAGAAACAAGTCACATTTTCCCCATGAGGAGGAAGAATAAGGCACTATACAGCGCACAGATGCCTTCTTCACAGTATATAGACAAACACCATCACATGACTTATAGAAAGAGTTCGACTGTTTTGTCTATTTCTCTGACAGCCGTTTGTCTGTCTTTGTCTTATTTGATGTTATTTATATTTTCCTGAGGAGAAATATACAGTGAGTTTTTTCTCTCTCCCTGAGCAAACTCAGTATTTTCTGATGATGACTCAAAGTGACAAGCAAGAACTGATTTGAAAACCAAAGACCAAGGCAAGGAAAATCACATCGTCTCACCAATTTCCTCATAGCGCATTGCAGTACCAAGGTTGGCATTTTCGTCTGTTCAGAAAAAACAGAAAAGCATGGGAGGTCACAGGGATGATTGATTCATTGGAAGTCACCGGAGTCATGTAAAATTGATACACATCTTCTGTGAAGCATATGAATAATTCATAATAATTATACGGAATTATGTGATTTCTACATGAACCAAACCACAAAGCTGTGGCATATCTTTGTTACTGACATTTTTATTTTTTTTGACACAAATTGAAAGGGGTTGAAATGGTGGCATTAAAATGACATGCTTGAAAGTGTGGGTTGGTTAATTTAATGCATTTGGTGTGATAAATTACTTTACAATGCAATAAAAAATGTGCACAATAGTTAAATAAATAAACATACTTTTGTAATGTCTATTCAGTGGTTTTGTCTGTCATAATGTAAAGTCTTGAATGATCTGGGGGGTTTTAACAAATATTTGTATATGTGATTTATTGTGATCAGTGTGATTAATTAATTTGCATGTCATGTAATGAATACAGTTAAATTTTTTTATCAATTTTCCAGCCATTGTAAAAATTGTCAAAAAGAAAAAGGCAATTGTGACTTATCTCACAATACAGACTTTTTGAATTCCAAGATATGAACTGAGAATTGCGAGTTTACATTTCTAGAATTGTGAGATTAAAACTCAAAATGTAAATTTATATATATATACCTCTGACTTACTTTCTTGCAATTAACATTTATTTTACATTTATATCTTGCAATTCTGAATTCTGAGTTTACATCTCACAAAAATGGAAAAAAGTATAGTCTTCTGGGGGTTTGTTAGACTAGTCAACTAGTCAGTTACCAAATTAGTGTGAAATTAGTCATGGCACACATCCCTAATATGTATATATGAATATACCAACTTACCAACAAAGGTAAAACGCTCCATGTGTGGGCGAACACAGCAAATCTTTCCCAGGCTTTCGCTCATCTTTCCCCAAAGCTTAACTGGAGAAAAAGAGACACAAATCAAACATGAAATGCCTGTTCTCCAGAACAACAAACATCTGAACATTTAAAAATCACTTACTAGCCACAGACTTGTTAGCTGTGTTTTGGTAAATAGTAGAAGTTTCATTTTGGGGCTGGCCAATCACAGGGGTTGTGGAAGGTGTGTTCACATTGGACAGAATGCACCCTGTGACTCTCTGCAGAGGAACAATACAGTTTATTACTTCGAGATTGAGTACAAGTAAAAATTTGATAGCGTTCAGGCCAAACCTTCATTAGGTCTCGGTGATGCTCCAAAACGCTACAAGTGGTCTGCCAGGTGCCCTGGTAGCACTCCCAAGGATCCACTCTGCAGAAGACCATTAATCCATCCAACATTTTATACTACATTTCATTCTACAATATATATCCATCATCAATATAACTCAAGGCTGCTGAAGTATATGTAAGTGCTGCATAGCATTCTTATGAGGGTGTATCTGAGATGCATTCTGACAGTTACCTGATCCAATCAGAAGACTGAACTGCCAGCTGACACATGGTGAGACGATGTCTGCTTGAGACAAGGCCCTTGAAAAGCAGAAAAGAAACCAAAACAAGGCAAAGTGAGTCCTCTAGGCATCCATACGGTGGCCGAGAAGTGCTAAACAAATCACAATTCTGAAAACAAAATAACAAATCACAAACTCAAATGCAAGTCTAAAAAACAAAATAACAATTCAGAAAACAAAATAACAATTCAGAAAACACAACAACAATTCAGAAAACATTATAACAAGTCAGAAAACACAATGACAAATTCGAAAACAAAATAACAAGTCAGAAAACACAACGACAAATCCGAAAACAAATTAACAAGTCATAAAACAACGACAAATCAGACAAACTGGAAGAGGTAGGTATAGTTTGAGACAGTGCCATTGGTTTGGGATTACTCACCGCTGACTGGACGAGACATCTGTCAATCAACCTATACAGGAAGAACCAGCCGAAGAACAGCAGAGTCCTGGTAGAAAGTTTGGAGATGTTATTAAAGGAGCTCAGTTTAAATGTATTGTATGAATTGCCCTTACTATGGAATAAAAAATACGGGGTGTCTATTTACATTTAGTTAAAGGTGGCTGTAACTCATCAGCTCCAGTGCCACAGATGGATAAACGTGTGTCGTTGGCTATTTGACGCGATTGACCCGGGTTCAATCCTATATTGTGTTTTCTGACTTGTTAATTTGTTTTCGGATTTGTCATTGTGTTTTGTGACTTGTTATTTTGTTTTCGAATTTGTCATTGTGTTTTCTGACTTGTTAATTTGTTTTCGGATTTGTCATTGTGTTTTGTGACTTGTTATTTTGTTTTCGAATTTGTCATTGTGTTTTCTGACTTGTTATAATGTTTTCTGAATTGTTGTTGTGCTTTCTGAATTGTTATTTGTTTTTTAGACTTGCATTTGTGATTTGTTATTTTGTTTTCAGAATTGTGATTTGTTTTGCACTTCTCGGCCACCGTACATCCATCTACCAATAAAGAGAACTTCTGAGCTTCAAACAATATTCTTAGGTTTGCATCTGCTTGCTGAAAGAAGGAGAACCTATTTGATCAACATAAAAGCTATTATTCAAACATTTGCCTTTTTTAGATAATCAGGGTTCAAAAGTAGAATTGTAGCTTTCACACTTGTTATTCCGCTCCCACCACTAAAGGATTTAAGTTGGAATGACTGAATCCTGCTTTATAAAGCATTTGTTAT
The DNA here is from genome assembly GCF_001515645.1 of Sinocyclocheilus grahami. Classification (NCBI taxonomy): domain Eukaryota; kingdom Metazoa; phylum Chordata; class Actinopteri; order Cypriniformes; family Cyprinidae; genus Sinocyclocheilus; species Sinocyclocheilus grahami. Next base: position 236,278 of record NW_015506058.1, on the reverse strand, counting down.
TCATATTTTGTTGCTAAGAGAGAAGAAAACTAGGCCAAAGTTATTTTTAATTCAGAGTTCTGTTGATATTATTAGAGATGATTTGTATGATTCAGATTAAAACCTTTATTAAAAGCATTGTTCAGCAATGCAGCTCAGTAGGAATCCACGCAATCTGGAATCTCAGGTGGAAAGATTTCCCCACATAGATTTCGAAACAGGTTTGAGTTGGTCATGCAAATTTGCAGCAAAACCTGTTTGACGTCTTAAGTGACTAATATTTCAGCGGTGTAATAGACCTATTACTATGTATTAACTGTGTAATAGGCCTATAATAGACATATTTCGACTGCAAAATTGTGTTAACGTGATGTAACAGTCCACTGTTTGTATGGGGATTTTGTGGGGACTCTTTCTGCAGGTTACATAGATACACCAGTAGATGGCATCAAGAGATAGTCTTAAGAACGATGATTCATTTTTAGGGCACGAAACATGTGTCTTTATGAATAAGTCACTGAATCATTTCCTCATTCAAAAACAATGATTCATTCAGGAACACCACTACTTGTGTTGCTCAAAGATTCACAGTGGAGCCATGTATGGGCTATTTTAGTTGGCAAAGCAAAAATAGACAAAGTAACTGGTAATGTATCTATATAAAAATACAAGTTTTTCAATATCTACTATAACTTTTTGTTTATTGAACTGCAATTCTACATGCGACATTGGCCTCAACATCGACATGGGTGTGATTATCTACAATATAGAAATCAATAGCAATCTGCTCCTGTGATATTGCTTAAATATACAACACTAAAATAACTTCAGACCTTAAAACAAACAGATTCTCTTACCGGTTTGCCATAGGAATCATGTACTGGTGAGATGATACCCCCAATCACAATGAATCGTCCAGTCTTGTGTAGGTACTCTCTGGCTTTTTCTGCAAACCAAACAGTTTACCTTATTATCTCATGAGCATTTTTTGTTTTCTGTAACACACTTTATGCCATGTTCTAAAGGTAGCTTGGATGAAAGGAATTATTTTACAGACATAAAAAAGTGAAACAAGGCCTTTTAAGTGAGGACAGCACCTCTGTTTTAACTCTGATGACTGATATCTGATTTCTCTCATGATGTAAGCATATCTGTCTAACATATCCTCACACCCCCAGCCCCATCAAAATATTGACAGAAGTGAATGGCAGAAACAAGATCTCCTGCTGGAGAATATGAGGCAGACATAAAATGAAATAATCGGAACAAATCTCTAAAGAAAATATCTCTAGTGTGCAAAAGAAGCTACAAAGAAAGGAAAAATGAGGCTACAACAAAAAGCAGAGGCAACAGAAACCAAGATATATTTAATACTTAATAAATGAAATGCTACCATTTAAATGTATTATATTTCATTGTATTTTTAGTAGTATCAGATATCCAAGCGGTTCAGCATGATACCACTGATCTCCATCAGAAGCATTGCTCAGAATAAGCCATAAACCCGTTCTTATTTTTGTACCTCAATATATGCAAAGGCATGCAGTAGGAGAAGAAGGCTTAAAAAGTATGTCACGGACACACATATGCTTTTGCTTAAAGGGAAAAGCAGTGGAATTGTATTGATCAAACTGTGGTGGTGGTACCCCTCATGTTGCTTACGCTCGGCGAAATACAGCTGCAGTAACTGAATTAAAGAAAGTACCAAGCTCCTAAGGTTTTTTCCCTGCTATGTTTATTGGCACATTGAAATGTGGAGATGGATGAGCCAATGTAAGAAATCTCTCTCTGAGTGTCTTTTACTTTCCCACATGCACTCTTAGTTTCTATATCACAAACTGTATGATGGTATAAATCATGCTTTTCAGTGCAAACAGCCAAGCTTTAACTCTCATGTTCTTTTGAAATTTACTTGACTTGATTTAAAATACAAATTTATATCAATAGATTTTTAAGATTTGTTCCTCTGACCTAATCAAACCAATAGGCAAACGTATCACAAAGTAGACATGAATTTTTCAGACAAATTCTTTCAATATTCTGTCATTATAGAAAACAATGAAATGAATCAGAAATAAACATCAGACAGTAGTGACCATCTTAACATGTGAAAATGCATTGCATTTATTCATGTTTTATACCGGAGGTCCCAAAACATGGGTCACATATCAGTATTTATTGAAGGATAAATTAAGCATACATTTTGTTTATAATTTTAAAGTCATGAAGTATCAAACCATTATTTCTGAGCAAGACCCCAGAGCTACCCAAATATGGGCATATACAGGTTCATTTATGTGGTCCTTTTTTTTTCTTTTAACTACACATGGTGGGCTTAGTAAAATGCTGGTCTTTTGGTTTTTATTTTATTTTTGTATTATTATTATTTTATTTTATTGTCAAAAATGTTAATGGAGCAGTGACCTTCTGTCTTAATAATTTTAATAATTCTAAAATAATATTTTTTAAAGGTTTTCATGCTTTGACATATAAGGGGGCAGTCGTGGCCTACTGGATAGAGGGTCGGACTTATAACCTGAAGGTCGTGGGTTCGAGTCTCAGGTCCAGCAGGGATTGTAGGTGGGGGGAGTGAATATCCAGCACTTTCTCTACTCTCAATACCATGACTGAGGTGAGACCCTTGAGCAAGTCACCGAACTTCCCCCCAACTGCTCCTTGGGCGCCGCAGCATTGGCTGCCCACAGCTCCTGGTGTGTGTTCATGGTGTGCGTGTTCACCCGTGTTTGTTCTGCTGTGTGTGTGCACTTGGATGGGTAAAATGCAGAGCACAAATTCCAAGTATGGGACACCATACTTGGCCACATGTCACGTCCTTTATTTCCTTTCCTATATCTGTTCAAAATATTGTGGTATAAAGGTATAAAACATTCATCCCAATACTAAATTGAAGTTTGAATTGAATGTTTAATTAACTTCTTTCTTTTAAAGTAAAATGTAAACTAATGACAAACTGCGGTGATATGATTATTAAATTTTCAACCACTTTGGACTGTATTAATAACAAAGTAGAAAGTCAAGATGAATCTCTGAAAACTTGTAAAATCAAGTAGACAAGACCAATTATTTTGGGAAGTTTAAATGGATGCAAACATCAATTAAATATTTAAATACATAGATTAATAAACCTAGCACTAAATGTATTTCAATAGCCATAGGCCTAAATTGATATCAAAACCTCCTTCCTCATTTAATGTCCTATCAATAAAGCCTCTTAACAGGACATTCGAGTTGAAATATACTTATTCACATTCCGTTAAATGTAGATTGTTATTTGTCTTCACATAAGCGCCCTAGCATGCCAAGCACCCTTCGCAGAAGTAATGATTAATTACACTTGTTGAAATATCATAAATCATAGTTATACTGCTTGCGTCCACAAAACCGTGGATGAATATAGCGATTTCTTTGCTAAAAATGCGGCTGCGCAGCACCACCATCTGAACCGAGAGATGATTTGATCATTCTGGGTTTTGAGGCCGTCGCCCATTTCAGCACCTTCGCCTTGGACAGCGCTCGACAATAAGAATTCACCACAGAAACATCTAATCGACCATCAAGCCGGACTTCACGATGTCTGAAATCATCACGGTCACCATGAACCCTTTACATACACACACAACACACGGTTGAATTAAAAATGAGCTCGCGCATCATCCACTCCCTCCAGAACAGGCGAAATACTTACCGAACATATGAATGTGTCCCCTCGTGATGGGGTTGAAACTTCCACATGACAGCAAAATGACATGCGCTTTATTGGTCTCCGTCATTCTGGTTGTGGTGATCTATCGTTTTTTAACATATGTCGCGGACTTTAAGACCTTTTGTTTTGTTGTGAGACCGCAGCAAGAGGCGAGGTTCATTAGGCTGCGGCAGGCGCGAGAGGCAGAGCGTCACTACTGTGATCGGTTCCTGCGCACTTAAAGGAACATGCGCGTAAGCATGCGAATCAACGCTTTCGGTTCTGATTCATCTTAAAGATTCTATTTCCTCTTAACGATTCCGATTCTTCTTGTACTTATTTCAGTAGTCACATTAGAACATGACAAACATTTTCAGATATCAAAAGAACATTTGACAGATCAGAAAATAAATGAATAAAATTACAGCCAAAAAAACAAACAATAAAACAATTGCATTGTGTTTATTCCAGTTACAAAATCACGCAAATCAGGCTTTGTTATTGCGGTAGAACAAAGAAATAGATTATAAATAAATTCATATTAATTTTTTTAATTAAATTATAGATAGATAGATAGATAGATAGATAGGTTGCATTATATTTATTCCTAGAAATAACAAAACCACACAAATGGTTTGGTTTGCTATTGTAGTAACAAATAAATAGATTAATACATTAATATATTATTAAATAAATATGTGCTTTCCAAGTAAAAATATTTAAATGTGATTATTGTTATTGCACAGTTTTACATCAGGTAAAGGCCAAATACAATATAGCTGTTTGAAAATACTATTTGATTAAAAATGAAAATTGCCACAGAATCAAACCGAGAGTGTTGTACTGTAATGTGTATGCTTAAAAGGCATACAATTCCTAAAATGAACCTTGTGAAAAAATATTAGCGGACACACATAATTGGGTGAGACATATATGCTACAAGCTTGTATGCCAGAAATGGACACAAACAGTTGTTTCTGAACAGCTGCACAGCTTTCCTTTTATAATAGTCTATGATCCCACGCAGGTGCTAAAAACAAAACAAAAAATTTAAAAAAGATAATTTATTAATGTCAACATTGTAAGAAAACGTCTGTCTATTTACAGACTCTAAAACACAACAATGCATTGTTTGAAATACAGTAAAACACCTGCGAAAAATCAATATGGAAAATTCCTTTAACACATTGTGCCTTATTTTTACAGACTTTTCTTAGAGTGTAGAGCAGAATGGCATCCCCTGTGGGCAAACTGCATTTGCACCCCATGTTTGTTAAGACTAAAAATACATTCAATAAACACATGTGCAGACAAGCAGCCAAGAGAGACAAACCAGTGGCCCTCATTAACACTGACTGCCTCTGTCGCAGTCTCGCAGACTAAAGATCCCATGGCTCTAAGAAGTGAATCATGGATCAATTTGGATTAGTCTCTCTCAGACTATTCTCAAACCAATCATAACTAGTTATTAGCACATACTGTCCAATATATTATGCAAATGTAATTAAAAGTCCAGCTGCTAAACCAAGCTGCTTGGACTGCTTCAGCTTGTATTATTCTCATCTGTAAGTCACTTTGGATAATAGTATCTGCTACAGTCAATGAATAAATGTAATGAATTAGTTGACAGCAAATATAGAAATTTACACCTCTGTGCAGTTTTAAATCAATGCCATTTTTCCTTAGTTCAGCCCTAGTTGTAATCTATTTGGAGTCTTGTAAAGAATGAGATTTACATTTTTCCCTCACATATTTGGCATTGCATCAGTGATCTGTTTATCAGCACAACGAACACTGTCCTTGATGACAGGCATTTGAATATGGAAGCACAGTCACAGTGTAACTCATCAACTGCAAGCTCTCTAAAGCTCTCAAACAACTCAGTTTAACAAATCATTATGATATATTATGCTTTTTTTTGGTTGAAACTGTCTGTAATACAATTTGTAGGCTATAAGTATATGCACATGTGCAGTTTTGGAATTTGGACTGTTTTGTGGCTGTTTAATTTGCCAGTGGGCTAGTTTTGTTATGTACATCTGGCAACCCTGAGCAGCATTATTTTATTTGTTACACTTTTTCGTAATTTGTCAGAGAATACACTTTAAAATATATATTAGATGTTTAAACTCAGTAGAAAACATTTCACAGTAGTAGATTTGTATTGCTTTCAGTGTGCATTTACATTTACATTTAATCATTTAGCATACGCTTTAGCCTAACGCAGTACACTTAGCAAGGTTTTTATTTATATACACATACATATAACAAAAAGAAAACAAATAGAGAAAGCTAGTGTTAGAGGCCTTTTTTTAAAAAGAAAACAAGTGTGGGGTTGGGTATCGTTTGAATTTTATCAATTCCAATCCGATTCCGATTCTTATCGATTCCCATTTTCGATTCCAATGTGTTAAAATAAATGAAGTCAAACATTTAGATATTTGCGTCTCTTTTTGCAAAACTTTTAATTGCTGCTGAACACCATGAATAAAAATCAGCCAGCTACATAAAAACTGGACTCGATTAAGTGCTGTTTGTGTGTAAATAGAGCTGCACGATTCTGGATACATTTAGACTTTTTTTAAATGGAGGTTGTAGTTCTCTCACAATTTCGAAGAAAAAATATTAACTAATTATTAACTAAATAATAATTAGTATTAACTAAACAATATATTAACTATTAACTAAACAAAAATTTAAATTAAAGTTTGTGCATTTACATTTACATTTAATCATTTAGCATACGCTTTAGCCTAACGCAGTACACTTAGCAAGGTTTTTATTTATATACACATACATATAACAAAAAGAAAACAAATAGAGAAAGCTAGTGTTAGAGGCCTTTTTTTAAAAAGAAAACAAGTGTGGGGTTGGGTATCGTTTGAATTTTATCAATTCCAATCCGATTCCGATTCTTATCGATTCCCATTTTCGATTCCAATGTGTTAAAATAAATGAAGTCAAACATTTAGATATTTGCGTCTCTTTTTGCAAAACTTTTAATTGCTGCTGAACACCATGAATAAAAATCAGCCAGCTACATAAAAATTGGACTCGATTAAGTGCTGTTTGTGTGCAAATAGAGCTGCACGATTCTGGATAAATTGAGACTTTTTTTAAATGGAGGTTGTAGTTCTCTCACAATTTCGAAGAAAAAATATTAACTAATTATCAACTAAATAATAATTAGTATTAACTAAACAATATATTAACTATTAACTAAACAAAAATTTAAATTAAAGTGAATTAAATATTAACTAAACCAAATCTCATGGAATTCGAATGGAATGATTCAATGACTCACTCAAGATTTACTTGTTTCATTACTGGATGAATCAGTGTTTTTGAATTAATCTCTTGAATGAATGATTCAAAGACAAATACATTTTTAATGGCCCCTTTTTGCCAGCTAAAAATAAAAGATGTGCACACAGGAATTGATAGGCAGAATTGACATTTTAATTTTGTATATTATATAAAATATATGTTATATATTTTGCTGACTTGTGTACTTACATTATCCCAAATGTTTCAAAGAATGTTTAAGTCCAGAGAAATAAGCTATTTTAACTAGTGTCACGGACCGTGTCCATAGTGTCATTGTGTCGCCTGCCAATGACGTCGTCATACCTCGATTTCCGGTTTTGTTTTGTAGAAAACATGGAAACACCAAAGACGCTTTAATATGCTATGCATTTTATTAGACCGGTGACGACCGCACAGAGTAGCATTATAACAGAACTTTCAAACGTATCTAATATGATAAAACAGCGCTGCTTTTCCCCCCACATACGCACGACCGGAAGGAGCGGAAGCGGTCGACTGTGGCATAATAAAAGCTCCGCTGCTTTCGAGCCGTGTGTCACGCTCGTTCAGTGGCCTCGTTTCGCTTCGACGGCTTTCAGCCTCGCCCTGCTTCATTCTACTACGTTAATAAATCATTAGCTCATCCATGAACATGATTTCTGCCCGAGTCCCGTCGGATTGCATCAGCTGTGGGGATGAAGACGACAACTTCCATGATTCCACACTCAGTCACGGCTTCATCAAACTACGACTTTGCTTCTTTGTTTATTTTGAATACGCGCACTCTAGCGGCAAAAATTACATATCGTGCCTTTAAGTATCCGATTCTGGAATTGGAATTGATTTTCGATTCCCAACCCAAACAAGCGGTTAGAAAACGAATAGAGAGTGCAAGTGTTAGAGGGTCAAGTCAACAAATAGATAAAATACAATTAGAATAGAGAGTGCTAGAGTTAGAGGGTCAAATAAAGATGCAAGAGATGTGTTTTTAGCCATTTCTTGAAGATGGCTAATGACTCAGCTGCTCGCATTGAGTTGGGCAGGTCATTCCACTAGGAGGGAACAGTATTCCTCGGGGGTCTGAGGGGGTTTCGGGGCCCTGGAGAAGTTTTGACATGCCCTGAAATTTGTATTCAGTATCTTAAAAACATATTAATGACTAAAGTCTGATTACACTGTAATCAGCACAAACTGGGCTACAATAATAGCCAATGTAGCAGCATGAATGTACTTTTTTTTTTTTAGAAAAGAAAGTTTATGCATGGTTAGTAAAAAAACAAAAAAATGTTAAGTCACTGAAATAAGACCATAAAACACATACACAAGATTTTTGAGAACTGGATGTGGTAGAATTTTACCTACCCCGCTGATAGGCCAACAAAAATAGTATAAGAGGTCAAACTGTATGGACTCATTAGTCTTTCAAGTATTTAGTCTTGCTACGACGCACAGTCTGGATTTGGACAAGCTATATTTATGAAAAGTAATTACTGTAGGTGAGCGAGTGGGCGGGGTCTGTGACGTAGTTCAGCGCGCTCTTGTGTGTACGTCTGGACCGTTTCTACCAATGACGATGTGATGGACAATATGGCGCCGGGAGTAGATTTAGCTTGTGAACCTGTCGTTGTCTAAAAGACTGGCGATTCGACAGGATGAACCTCTGCGCCCAGTACTTACGGTGAGTAAAATCTGGAGATTCTCAGGCTCGAACTGGCGATCGAGTCCGTGTTTCTATCATTGAGGCCGAATGTGGTTTATCGGAATGTTGTTCGACTAACATTGGCTGTCAGTGCTAGACGCTAGGCTAGTTAGCATGCTAGCCTGTAAACGAGACACGAAACTGAATACAAGCAGAAGTGGCTGACGTTTTGCCCCAGATATTGCAAAAAACGATTGATAGATGGGTGGTCGGGCAAATCGCGGCATTTCCTTGATGTAACGATGTAATTCGTGTCTACATAGCAGCTGTTGTGGGAGGGCATGCTCGGTGCTGTGCTATGTTAGCCCGCGTTAGCTACAAACATACCATTGGATGGTCAGAAAACAATCCAGTTACACATGCTCGCTACATTGGTTCCATATAGTTTCGAGTGACTAATCATCTGTAAAACTTGCCTGAAAAAAAAAGTTAAGGCTTCATATGTGGCGCTTCTGCTGTACACAGATTTTCTTTTCCTTTCAGTTCAGTTTGAATTACAGTGATGAGCCAGTGGTGACAGTGAACTCGTATAATACCTGATTATATAATTGGCATGTTGTTTTATCTGATTGACAAGTGTGTTTGACCATGTTTTTGTTTGTCTCTCGATCGTTTATAGCTGTAACCTCAGCACGCATCGATTTGGACAGATAACGTTGAGATTCAGAAAAAAAATCAACATATTTCTGAAGACTTTGAGACCTTATCTTTGTGAATGTCTGGTATGCAAGTCATTGTTTTTGCATCTGACATGTTTCAGTAACCTTGCGTTGGTTCAAAACAGTGTAACATGAATCGAGCGATAGAGTTTGCAAATGAATTGAGTTGCTGGGAATGACAAATGCAGGCCGTTTGAACGGGACAGGTTGTAAGCAGTGTGCAGAGTAGATGTGTTTGTTGCTGAGGAGTCAGTGTTGTGATTCTTGAAGGCATGATGGTGCTGTGATGACAGTCAGATTGCACATTTCAGCTCCGAACTGACAGTGAGCTGAAAACATGATTTTAGTGCTCTGGTTTTGTACTTGCTGACATGGGGATAAGAGACAGAAAAGCTGTATGTTGTTATGCTTTAATGTAATCTGAAGCATCATCTTCTAGAGCTTGGATAACAGTATTCAACCTGATACAGGTGTGTGGTTTCATTCTGCTTGTTTTGATGTGACATTCATTTAGTGTACATTCCCACACATATGGTCAGGCTTTTTGACAACAAAATGAAACACTGGGCTGAAGGCCGAATACCGAACATGGTTGTTTGTGTTTTTCCTCATGTTTTTTTGCCAATTTGTTTGACATTGCATAAATTAAATAGCCAAAATGTGCCTTTTACCGTTTTGTCTTGCTGTTCAAAGAAGAAATCAATTACAAAACAACAATTTAAAAATATTTATTTAACACTCTAGCAGACGTTACCATCAAAGCACAATTTAACCCAAAATTAATAAGTTAAAAATAAAAATATTTTTTGGTTTTTGAGACCCCCTTCTTGAATCAGGCATGTGATTGGCTAAAGGCAAAAAAGAAGGAAAACTGAACACTTTGAGCAGCAAATCAGCATATTAGAATGATTTCTGATAGCTGATTAAACTGTCACGTGCCCAATTGGTCCAGTGCTGCACTGTCACAGAATTTTACATTCACTGATCTTGTACAGTGTGTACAGAACATTTTGTTTTGTGTGATATTTTTTGTGACATTTTTTGTGACCTTGTTTAGAGGTTTGTGCCTTTGTGCATACGGACATCTGACTGCTAAGTAGTGATTGTATTTTTCAGCAATAGTGTGCACCCTTAATTTACAGAGAAAAGAAGATCAGGGAAAATCTGTAGATGGAAAAATCTCCATACAAGTTTGTGATGAGAGGGGCGGGGCCGAGAGCCGTGGGAACGGAGCGAGGCCGGTGGAGTAAATGCTAATGCGTGACACATGCGGCACTCACCGGTCTCGAGTCCCACGGAGGAGCTCCGGAAGGATAAAAGGAGGAGTGACGACAGTGTTGGATGAGAGAGGACCAGGTCTGGATTTTATTTTGTGTTTTGTGTGCGGCAGTCGTCTGCGAGGAGCTGCCGCTTTACTTTCATTTTGTGTTTGTTTATTTTATTAAATTGTTTAAATGTTCGCCGGTTCCCGTCTCCTCCTTCCCGACCTACGAACGTTGTTACAAAATTCTTTGTGCATTTTTATTTTTTTCTACTTTGCACTTTTTGTTAAATGTTTATTTACTATTTATTCAGGTTTTTTAAGGCATCTAATATTTTGATACTTAATTTCCATGATCTAAATATTCTTAAAATTTTAAATTTTGTTGTCATTTGGAAGTGTGTAGGCCTTCTTGCATTATTATGCTGTTACATTATGATTATATATTCAGTGGCATAAAATTGGTCTTTAAAATGACAATAATATTGCTTATAGTGATTATTTCTGGGGCAATATAGCGCACAAAAAGTTGTTATCGTGACAGGCCTACCACTGAATATATAATCATAATGTAACAGCATAGTAATGCAAGAAGGCCTACCGTAACAAAATCCCGCTACTCGTTTGAGCTGCGCAGCGTGGACCGTTCATCAGCTCGGACCGCAACGCAAACAAACTAGTCTGAGCTCAGAACAGCTTTACTCGGGAACCAAAGTTGATTTCGCAACACTGTTACAGCACAACGCTGCAAGATCCAGTGAAAGCGTTTGAATTCGCCGCAGAATGAATAAAGATTGCTGCAAGATCTAGTGAGATGCGTTCAAATTCTGCACAGAAATCTCTATTATAAACAGATCAGACAGTGCTGACGCAGAAAACCAGAAGCAGTAACGCGAACCATGGTGCTGTGGCAGAAATAGTCAAATGTTATTACATTATTCGTTTCAGAGTTTGTACAGCCTTTTGAGAGAGAAATTCAAGCAATTTTCAAAGACTTACAAGCATTTCACACAACTGTTTTCAGCACTTGAAAGCTCAAATGATCCAATTTGAATGTTATTTTTAATGGCATGACCAAAATTTACTGTGGTGAGCAAACACTTATGTAAAATAAAAAAATACATAAAATCACCATAATAACACAGAGAGAATAATAAGTTATTCTCTCTATGCTATTTTTCAATGTTTCAAGTGATGCAGGTGTTTTTTTTCCCCGTAGGTTTTTTAAATAAAAAAAACCATTAATTTTTAATAATGTTTAGTGAAATTATTTGGTAGTCTGAGGGGGGCGCAACCAAAAAAGTTTGAGAACCACTGGTCTAAAGTTAACAGACAGTGTTTAAAAAGTACAGTGCACGTGTTTACATATGTTTATTACAGTGACTGTGAATTACCTAAAGTAGTGTGCTAAAGCAACAGATTTGTTTTTATATTTCTGCAATCTACTTTAGTTTGTGTGATTTGTTTTGGCTTATTTGTCAGTGCTTTATGTTGTCATAATTATTACTTTGTTACTGACTTTCATATTAATGTTTACACCAGGCTTATTTGTCAGTGCTTTATGTTGTCATAATTATTACATGCTTACAAGGTTGGAAGTTCAACAAATCAGTCAATATACTGTGATTGTAGTTGTTAAATAAAAATGTCATTCATATCAATTCATGCATCACCTAATTTCATCGTAACATATAGGCCTGGCCTACAGGAAAGAACATTTGTTTAATCTATCTAATGGTGTGTTGTTCATACTATACAATGATTTATAGCTTGTCTTTGTTGAATAATACAGAACATAAAGAGCTTTAAAAAAATAAATGCATATTAAATCGCAATATTGGTAAAAAAGATTCGCAATTGGATTATTTTCCAAAATCGTTCAGCCCTACATAAAACCATGTCTGCATTTGTCTCAAAACTCGCGTTTGAATCGTCAGTGGCAAATTCTTTTTATATAAAAAAAACTTACTTGCAGTCTGTGAGTCAGAACAGCCGGCATTGTAGTCTACTCTCCCAGTATCAGGAAACAGTGTTCTGGAACAGTGTTGTAAATACAACTTAACCACTGATTTCTAGTCGTGTCCTCTTTTGGAAGACCAAACAAAGTAGTTTCGCTTTCACAACGAAACACAGCGTCACACACGGCGGCTATAGTGAGCGGCGGCCGGCGGATTCGACAAAGGAGTGGCCGGCAGGCTTGCAGCAACCACATGTGACGACCCCGGGCTGGACTCCGCTTCGTCCACGGTGAAAGCCGATCAGGCGATCCAGAAGTTATTACAAACACTCGATGGTGGTTTAAAGTGAGTTTTGAGTAAAAGCAGAATATAAATCTTATTTATTGTCTTATGTAGCATGATGCTACAGTTTGCATGAATGGTCACATAACACGCACTTTCGTTCGTGTAACGTTAGTATGAACCGACATCTGCATATGATCGGAACTCCACGCACTGGTGGTATTACAGTACCATGAGAGCTAAAGAGAGCAGACTGCTCCGTGCGCTTTTGAATCGCTCTCGCAGATGATCGATCTGCGCCGCACCTCTTCTAGTCGAACACACTGGCAAGTGCTGCAGGCTTATTGGCTCACTGACGCTGATGAGATTAACCCCTTAGGTATCGAAATTTGGTACCGAACGACAAGACATTTTTCGATACTCGATGGTATCGAGGCAATTCAGTCGGTGCCTAAAAAGTATAAAACTCGATACCCAGCCCTAGGTGAAAGCCGATCCGGCGATCTACAGCGTGAAGTTGATGAAATTTTAAAATAAATTTTGTAAGTGTCCCAACTCAAGCCTATAGTGCTTTACTGTCAAATATATTAGTGTATAAACATGAAATAAACAATAAATGAACATGTAATATTATTAGTAACTGCACTTGTTAAAGGGGTCATATGATGCAATAAAAAAATCTACAGCGTGAAGTTGATGAAATTTTAAAATAAATTTTGTAAGCGTCCCAACTCAAGCCTATAGTGCTTTACTGTCAAATATATTAGTGTATAAACATGAAATAAACAATAAATGAACATGTAATATTATTAGTAACTGCACTTGTTAAAGGGGTCATATGATGCAATAAAAAAATTTCCTTTCTCTTTGAAGTGTTACAAGCTCTTGGTGCATAAAGAAGATCTGTAATAGTTGCAAAGACTAAAGTCTCAAATCCAAAGAGATATTCTTTATAAAAGTTAAGAGTCAACCACGCCTACCTAAAACGGCTCATTCTAACACGCCCCCACATGTCTATGTCACGATGTGGGAAGATTTGCATAACGCCGCCCAAATGTTCACGCAAAGAAAGAAGGCGTAACTTTGATTCTTGCTGTAGTATTGTTGTTGCCGCTGCCGCCATGTCGTGAAGGCGCTGTGTTTCGTTGTGAAAGCGAAACTACTTTGTTTGGCCTTCCAAAAGAGGACGATATCCGCTTCGTCATGCCTAGAGCTGATCTGTGCTCTCCTAGTAATACTACACATTAGGGCTGCACGATATTGGAAAAAGTGAACGGAATTCGATGTTTATGACACGTGGCTCTCACCTATCTACATGGGGCGTGAGCAGACGCAACAAAATACTATAGAACCCATTATAATCAGTGATGCTGTCTACACTGGATGTGGCGTGACATGACAAATCCCTGACAGTAAACTGCTGCCATGTTTTATTTATGACGAACTGACACAGTTCAAATGATTTGCAAAGGTCGCTTTGTCGCGTCCAGTGTAGCTGTTGCGGCGCGGGGCGACTGTTGCGTCCGGTGTAGACACGTGTCTGTGTGTTCAAAGGTAACAGTGAGTATAAATATAATGATCAGTATACTAAACATTGCACATCCCGTGATGTGACTATCGCGGATGCGCACATCGTGATATCGATGCTGAAACTATATATTGTGGAGCCCTATTACGCATCAATATGAGAGATGCACCGATTGCAATTTTCTTGGTGAGAACTATAATTGACAGCATATACAAACAAAAGTCTATGCAAATTTCAATGCAAAAATTATTTACATAATAAAATAAATTATTAAACATTACAATTGCCCCAATCTGGACTAAGTTACAGATTTTCTCTCACTTAAACAGCTCTCAAAATAACGTGCTCCGTGACTGTAAAGAGGAAGAAATAGTTAACTTTAAATGAGTTGCTGTATGTAACAAAACAAATGTCATTTCCCACTGTTTATAAATGGTAATTTTTTTCACCCTAACCTTATTAAATGTCAACTTTCACATCAAATTCTTACATTGTTTCAATTAATTCAGTTATAATAAGAAGAAACTGTTGTTACCAGTCAAATGAAATTAGTATTAACAAACTCCCATCTTTCCATTGCTGAGGAAACAGAAGCTGCATCTGAAGTGGCATTAGATGCATTTACACAGACAGTTTGATGAAGCTGAGGTGCCATAAATGCATTTACACAGCAAAATTTCAAATGCATACATTTGATAAGATTCATGTTTTACATATTTTTTTTTAAACGTACAAAAAAATGTTGAAAAAATGCGGTGATACTTTTAAATATGACTAAACCACCAGTAGGTGGCGGCAAATGTCTGTTTTAAAGGAACAATATGTAATTTTTGCCGCTAGAGTGCGTGTATTCAAAATAAACAGAGGCAAAGGCGCAGTTTGATGACGCCGTGACTGAGTGTGGAATCATGGAAGTTGTCGTCTTCATCCCCACAGCTGATGCAATCCGACGGGACTCGGGCAGAAATCATGTTCATGGATGAGCTAATGATTTATTAACGTAGTAGAATGAAGCAGGGCGAGGCTGAACGCCGTCTAAGCGAAACGAGGCCGCTGAACGAGCGTGACACATGGCTCGAAAGCAGCAGAGCCTTTATTATGCCACAGTCGACCGCTTCCGCTCCTTCCGGTCGGGAGTATGTGGGGGGAAAAAAAGCAGCGCTGTTTTATCATATTAGATACATTTGAAAGTTCTGTTATAACGCTACTCTGTGCGGTCGTCACCTGTCTAATAAAACGCACAACATATTAAAGCGTCTTTGGTGTTTCCATATGTTCTACAAAACAAAACCGGAAATCGAGGGTGTGAATGTGACATGTGGCCAAGTATGGTGACTCATACTAGGAATTAGTGCTCTGCATTTATCCCATCCTTAGTGCACACACACAGCAGTGAACACACACCCGGAGTAGTGGGCAGCCATTTATGCTGCGGCGCCCAGGGAGACACCTCAGTCGTGGTGGGAAAGAGCGCTGTACATTCACTCCCCCCCACCTACAATCCCTGCCGGTACGAGATTCGAACCTCGTTGGTTACGAGTCCAACGCTCTAACCATTAGGCCACGACTTCCCCAGGATGACGTCATTGGCAGGAGACACAATGACACTATGGACACGGTCCGTGTCACTAGTTAAAATTGCTTATTTCTCAGAAAATGTTTGCAACAAAAAAAAAAGCCCTGAAATGTAATTATGTATATGTAATGTAATCATACATACTGACCACTAAAATATCCAACAAGATATTATTATGATTGGCAATATGTTTTTGTTAATTAAACAAATTAATTTTTAAATTTGCTTTCTGTCATCTCTCATCACTTGAACTATGTGCTTGACCAATAAAAAATTAGATACAAAATGTTCTCGAATTTGAGAATATATAAGAATGAAGCCCCTGAACGGCAATGCTGTCCAGAAATGTGTTCACCAGACCTTGTCCAATGATTCTCACTTCAATCATCTCCTCATTAACATATTCATTTCTTGTTTTGAGCAGGCAGGCAGAGGCCCTGAAGGCTGACATGACAGGTATGTGCTAGTTTATAGTCTATTTTATTAGGACTTTAAACATTTGTCAATGTCTTTTACTCTCTTAGCATGGTATTTTGAAGCGTTTATCTAATGTGTCATCTTTAAAATATTAATATTATAACCGCACTGGTTAAAAGTTGCACATATTATTAGAATTATTGATCTGATGTATTAGCTTGTTTGGAGTCTACTGCTGTATTTCATTTTTGTCATCTTATCCCTGACATTCTGGTAACCATGGCATTGAATGTGGTTACTAAGACGTGCAGATCTTTCTCCAAATGAACAGAAAGGCGCTGTTACACACAGTTAGTCACATTATACAGTGCGGCTGCAGCATTAGCTGTTTAACATGTTCCACTCCTTGTATCATGCAGATTCAAAGCTTGGTGCCGCGGAGGTCTGGACATCACGGCAGGCTCTTCAGGACTTGTACCAGAAAATGCTGGTTACGGACCTGGAGTACGCCCTGGACAAGAAAGTGGAACAAGATCTGTAAGAATACCAATAATAATTCTTTGTATAACTGACATGCATCTGATTTTGTTGAAAATATCTGGTTGACACTGATCTCGCTTTTGTTTCAGCTGGAACCATGCTTTTAAGAATCAAATAACCACACTACAGAGTCAAGCTAAGAACAGGGCCAACCCCAATCGAAGTGAAGTACAGGCCAATCTCTCCCTGTTTCTTGAGGCAGCTAGTGGATTCTACACACAAGTAAGCTTCATTATTGTACAGTGCTCATTGTTAAGCAGATTGTGGCTGAAACAACCACAGACAAGCTTGAAGTCACATGACCAATTGTTATGCCAGACTGCTGTTCTTGGTTGAGGTAGGGCCCTATGAAATCTGTCTTATTTTTCCCCAAATTCCTTTTTTTCTCCATTGAAATTGTTCTGGATTCAGTATTTTTCTCCGTTTTAATTTTTCTAGACTCTTTTTTTTTTTTTAAATTTTTAAAGGGTTAAATTAAATTTTATTAATCAAAAAGCATGTCTAGCTAATTGAAGTCATGAAACTTACAATATTACAATATTCCACATTATACAGTAAATTCCGGTTTTATGACTGGTTTCCGCAATTCTGTCCGCATTTTCTGCATCATGGAAATCATAGGGCCCTGTTGAGGGCAGAGCTGTAGTGCCTTTTTGTTATATAAAAAAAAATCTCTTTTTGGATCCTCAGCTGTTGCAGGAGCTGTGCACGGTGTTTAATGTGGACTTGCCTTGCCGTGTGAAATCATCTCAGCTTGGCATCATCAGCAATAAACAGAGCAGCACCAGCGCCATAGTGAAGCCCCAACCCAGCTCCTGTTCCTACATCTGCCAGCACTGTCTTGTTCATCTTGGAGATATTGGTGAGCTCACTCAGGACATATTGCTTTTTTTGTCGGTAGTTTGTGGAGAACACCAGCAGACCATTTTGCTGCTTTTATGAATATGAAATATTTAGAAGCATAGAAATTGATAATAGTGCTATGCATGGGAGGGTTTAATTGGTTGTGGTTTATTTTTCGCAATCCACAGCACGTTATCGGAACCAAACCAGCCAGGCCGAGTCGTACTATAGACATGCAGCTCAACTTGTTCCCTCAAATGGTTGGTATCTGTTTGTTTTCACATTCTCAAGCACACCACTGACATTTGAATATATAAAACAAATTAATTAAAAAACGAAATCTTCTCCCCTCTGCTTTCAGGCCAACCTTACAATCAACTGGCCATCCTGGCTTCCTCCAAAGGAGACCACCTCACAACAATCTTCTACTATTGCAGGAGCATTGCTGTCAAATTCCCCTTTCCTGCTGCCTCCACCAACCTACAGAAAGCTCTTTCCAAGGCCCTTGAGAGGTCAGAATATTTACATTTATAATATCATAATATTTTGCTCACATTATCATATGCAAATATGAAACCAGTGCTTAATTCTATGTCTCTTTAACCCACAGCCGTGATGAGGTCAAAACAAAATGGAGCGTGTCTGATTTTATTAAGGCCTTCATCAAGTTCCACGGCCATGTTTATCTCTGCAAAAGCATGGATAAATTGAACACCCTGAGAGAGAAATTAGAGGAGCAGTTCCAGGTAAGTCCAAAACCACCAGCTGTAGCACTTCATGTCATTTTTCCCCATTAACTTAAGGTGGCAGTTATTCGACAGATTTCTGTCTCGTTAGTCTTTCTTAGTTTGAATTTGCATGCTCATTATTCTCCTTACTAATTCGCTCCACAGAGGCTGATTCTGCAGAAAGCCTTCAGCTCCCAGCAGCTGGTCCACATCACAGTGATAAACCTGTTTGAACTGCACCACCTCCGAGACTTCAGCAATGAGGCAGATGAGCACAGCTACAGCTCAGACGAGCAGATCAGTTGGATCCAACTCCTCGGCCTCTTCAGTATGTCATTCTTATCATGCTGCTCTTAACCCATGTCTCACGGTCTTACTAAATCCTGGGTTAAGCACACTTCAGGATTCGGTGCTCAAGCTCAAGAAACATTTCATATTATTATCAATGTTGAAACAGTTGCGCTGCTTAATATTGATGCAGTTTATTTAAAAAATTTTATGAATACAAAGTTCAAAACACAAGCATTTATTTTAAATATAAATCTCAATGACAATTTTTAACTGCAGCCTTAAAACTTATTTGAGACTATTGAAGAAAATCTAAATTATAATGTAATTTTCAAAAATTTGTAAAATGTGGTGATTAGATCCTCCAAATAAAACATGTAACCCTAGTTTGTGCAATGTTGTAATGTAATTGTCTTTTCCTAGTGTCTTTCCTGGGCGTGATGCTAAGCCGAGCTTTACTCAATAAGAACCGAGAGGAGATCATGGGAGAGTGCCCTCTTCCTGCCATCAAAGCGTCTCTGGATTGGCTGAGGCTTCGACCGAGTGCGTTTAATGAAAGTGCCATGGACAAGCGACAGTAGTAAGAAAGGCTTTCTCTTTTCCTTCCAAAAAACACTTTGTATATGTAGGTTTCATTTCAGTTTCAAAACTGAAGCTAGTTGATTTAGCATTTTAATATGTTTGTATTTGATGGGGAACTTGGGGTAGTTTCTTAAAAGCCTAAATCTCTTTAATCCACAATTTGCATAATCCCAGCAAGAATACCCACAATCCATTACATTGACTTTTAAAATGGTTCTGCTTGAGCCAAGATTTTGAGGTATTTGTTAAAATGACACATCTTTGGCATCTCACAGCATCTGGCCATGGCTGGTGTCCATTCTGAACAGCTTTCAGCCAAAGGAGGAGGATGTGTCAAATGCGTCAGGTAGCGAGCACTGCATCACTGCATGCTTTTTGCTCATGAACGTTTCTTTTCTTTTTTTTAATGGCCATGATTGTTTGTTTTACAGTGATTCCACTGCCCGAGGAATTTGAACTGCAAGGGTTTCTGGCCCTTCGGCCTGCTCTGCGGTAATTCTTCATGATTAATTAATTGCTGTTCTTGTTTTTACTCTTTATTTCACACACATGACTATTTTAGCTGTATCTGTTCTCTGAAGCCTGTTATTCAATGATTTCAGAATGCTAGACTTCTCTAAAGGGCATCAGGGTATGGTGGTTGGCAAAGAGAGCTTGTTAATTCATGCCCGACACCAGAGACTCATCAGCCTGGGCAAGTGGGTGGCTGACAACCAACCACAGTGAGTCGTTCTTTCATTTTCATTTCATTCTTTATTGGACTTTCTTGGACTTTCCTGAAGTATGTCACCTTAATAATTCCTCCCAGCTGTAAAATATGCTTTAAAAAGTAAACCATTTATAATTTTTCTACTTAGTTTTTTTTTCTTTTTCCTTTTGTTTTATTTGCTTAGCTCTTTTTACCTTTTCTTCTTTTGTTTTGTTTTTCTGCTTTAATTAGCTTTTTCTTTTTTTTTTTACTATTCTTGGCATAACTTTTCCTGTAATGTTCCTTTTTCTTTTCTTGCTTTGTATTTTGTTTTCTTCTTTTTCTTTTCTTAGCTTATCACATCTATTTGAATTTTTTTTTTCCTCAGGTTTTTGTGTGCAAAAACTTAATTTTTACTTTTGGCACCAACAGGTTGATCCAGTGTCGCATAAGTGATGGCCTTCTGCTCTTCATCACTGATATCCCTGAGATGGTGGTGGAAGAGCCACATGAAAAAGACACACCTGTCCTCCAGGAGTCATCTAATGGTGAGCAGACGCCTAACGACAGCACACAGGGCCTGAAGTCAGTCCTCTCGGCCGGAAAGAACCAGAACAGCGGGCTGGATGGCAGCGAGAGACCTGTGGTCACCTTCAAAGAGAACATCAAACCTCAAGAGCAGAGTAGAGAACAGAACCGGAACCAGCACCAGAGGGATGCAGGGAAGGACAGAGCTGGATTTAATAAAGGAAATGGAATACAAGGGAAGATCGAACAGAAGAAAGAGGGCAAGAGAAAGAGCGAGGTGAAGAAAAACATTCATGATAAAACAGCGGATGCTGGGAAACAGGTGAGGCTTGCACAAGAAACCCTCATTTTGCTGTAGCTCTTTTTCAAATGTGTAAACTCCTTCTCATCTCCTCTTTGATTTGCTGCAAGGTGAAGACTCAGACTGAGATGAGGAAGACTCCAGTGTCTGAGGCGAGGAAGACTCCAGTCACACAGACTCAAACCACATGCTCTTCACAGTTTATCCCAATCCACCACCCAGGTGCTTTCCCCCCTTTGCCCAGCCGACCAGGTACCCTCAGACACTTTCCTACA
This sequence comes from Sinocyclocheilus grahami, assembly GCF_001515645.1. Classification (NCBI taxonomy): domain Eukaryota; kingdom Metazoa; phylum Chordata; class Actinopteri; order Cypriniformes; family Cyprinidae; genus Sinocyclocheilus; species Sinocyclocheilus grahami. The sequence goes on along the minus strand of NW_015506058.1, from coordinate 215,137 downwards.
TGCCACACCTGAACGTTATTAACACATATGCTGTTCAGTCAGTGCTCACTTCCTCTTTTTTTGTGCTTTTCGTCCTTCAGGTTTCCCCCCGCCGGCATACGTGATCCCCCCTCCCGTGGCATTCTCCATGAGCCCGGGGTTTACCTTCCCCACAGGTGTATCCGTACCTGCATCCTTCCTCCAGACTGCTTCCCACCCTCAATCTGCCAATCCAGTGCAGACAGGGAAACCCTCACACATTCCCTACAGCCAGCAGAGGCCCTCAGGCCCTGGAGCCCTAAACCAAGGCCCTCCACAGCCTCAGCAGACACAGCCTCCCCCTCCACAGCCATCCCAACAGGCCTTGCAACAATCTGTACAGCTTCAAGTACAGCAACAACAACAGCAACAGTCGCCCACAAAGCAGAGCTCTCAGCTTGGAAAAAGTCCGCCACATCATCACAGCATGCAACAGGTAATGTGACTCTTTTATTTTAAGCAAGGTGTAGTACACAAATAAAGAAACCATGCCATTTTTGTTTCGGCTTATTATGCCCATTTCCTTGGCTCTTGTGGTGCCGAGGTTCAGTCCGATTACCATGGAGACTACTTAGAAACTTGGATGTTGCTGACCTTGTTGGGTAATCTCTCTATTTTCTCAATTTTTATTTTGTCCTTGCAGTCTTACATGCTGTTGGCTGAACAGTCTGGTCAAATGTGGAACCAGCACCAAACTCAGCCCACCATGCAGAAAATGCCCATGCAGATGCCAGTCAAACAGCCTTTCTTCATGCCCACCCAAGACCCAATGAAACTCTTTGAACACCCCATGAGCATGCAGCCCCCTCAGCCCAGCATGGACAAGAAGATGAAATTTCCGGAGGTCAAAATGCAAGATTTCTATTGGGAGCCTTCTTACCACATGGGAGGAGAGGGCAGGAGTGGAATGGGGGACAGAATGGGCAAACGTCAGCCTGGAGTCTTCTGCCCCGACCAGGAGAACATGCCCAGAGGCCCTCCATATGAAGTTAGCATTCTTTGTCTTCGCTGTTTAGACAGTTGTAGTATGTTAAAAACTTTCAGATTAAGAAATGAGTGTCAGGTTTAATTTAATGTAATAAGAGCATACTATCCTGTTACTCTGTATTTAGTATGCATATTGTGCATGGAAAATGTGAAATAACAATAGAAACATTAATATTTTATAAATATTTCAGTTAATATTCATTCATTAATTTATTTGCATAAACTACCATTCAAAAGTATACGGTTGGTAAGATTAAAATTTTTTTTTTTAAATGTTTTTGAAAGAAGTCCCTCAACGGAAGTAGTAACAGCTCATTTCTTCAGTGTTGTGATGCACATCTGAGTGTAACGGGTCATTGGAATAGACAAAATGTAGGCTGGTAACTTGGTTCTATGGACTGACTGTGGATTGGATTTTGGGATGTGGCCATTGCACTCATAAGTTGAGGCAGATGAAAATGATCATGCAAGGGCAGGGGTTATGCAGACTGAATGAGTGATGCATTTAGAAAGTAGACAGGTTGAATTTAAATTTTTTGACAAGTAAAATAACTGTTTTCTATTTTAATATATATTAAGATGTAATTTATTTCTGTGATGGCAAAGATTGATTTTCAGCTGCCATTACTCCAGTCTTCAGTCAATCACATATTCCTTCAGACATCATTTAATATGCTGATTTGTTGCTCAAGAAATATTTCTTAGCAATGTTAAAAACAGTTGTGCTGCTTAATGTTTTTGTAGAAACCGTAATTGCATAATGCAGTTAAAGGCAATACTTTATTTCAGACTGCCAGATGTTAAGACATTTTAAACAAATTTGGATTACGTTCATCATTCATGAATTTAAAACATACAACATGAGTTCATGCATGCAATACAGTTCATAAATGTTTTAAACATTTATTGTTTCATAATGCTCACATTATATATTAATAGTGTACTTCTTGGTGCAGTAAGCAAGCATTCTTTTCCGAACAGTCCTTATTCTCAGTCAATTCCTTGCACATGCTTTTGGTTTCTCCAGGCTTAACATCTGTACATCTGTTATAACTCTATGACTGTCATGGGTTTCCGGAATAAGCTGGGTATCATTTGCAGCCACGTTTGGTTTTATTGAAACTTGATCTCAGCGGTTGTTGAGATGCACATGCTTTCTACTTTTTCATTTCTTCTTTCACGTTTCCACCTTTAACTGCCATGAAGTATTCTGTGATATGTTGTTTGAAACACTATTTTTTCAAATTTACATTTGAGTAAGTCAAACAGCTTCATCATAGGTCGTGAACAGAAGTCAGGTTGAGAATCGCACTGATCTTCACAGGCTGCTGTTTTTCTCTCAGATAAGCTATGAGAGGCTGCTTCCTATTTTCTTACATCCTGTTTCTCTCATCCCTTTTTCCTCCCTCCCTTTCTCCCTCTCTTTCTCTCTCTCTCTCCTTCCTTCCCCTTTGTGCCTGGTCTCTCACTAGGACAACAAGAGCTCCCCTCTTCTGCCCCCAGACCTGTTAAAGACTCTGGCAGACTTTGAGGAGGAGGAGGAATTGCTCTTTACTAAACCTCATGATTTCTACCCGGCCTTGGCTGGCCATCTTAATTCTGCTCCTGGAAGGAACATGTTTGTATGTAGTTCTCTTCCTATCATGTTGTCAGGCGGGAGTGAATATTGAGATTTCATATAGGCTTCTGTGGATTTAAAAAATCTGGTTCCTGTGTACAGTACCAGTTAAAAGGACATACCTACTCGATAATTATTACCATTTTCCACATATTTGAATAAGCGTGTAAGAAAAGTCATTGAAACTAAGGAACAGGACATGTTTGGGACACATGTAACTTCACGAGGTGCATCCTGGGATACTTTTTAAACCATATTGAAAGAGGTTGTTCATATGCAAATTATTAACATCTTGGTATTTTTGTCTTAAAATAATTTAATAAGATAATAAAAATCTGATTCAGTCTAATGTGTCCAATGTTGGACGTGTACTGTATGTGTAGTGTGCAATATGTACTGTATCTTATATTTGTTATAATAATTTGTAGCTTTCTAGAAATATAGTTTTTCCTAGTGCAGTGGTCTGCTAGAAATGACTGATCTGTTTGAACTTGCATGTCTTTAGCAGTTCTCATCTTTTGCGCTTCTCTTCTTTTGTAGTTGCCAAATCAGTCACGACTAGACAGTGGAGCTGATGTGATCGGCCAGTCCTCTCTTCTCCCCCGATTTTCCATTCCGGTAAAGCTGCTTTGTTCTTTCTCAAACAAACACTTTAGTCCTCACTTGCATTACAGATCAAAAGTCACCAGGTGGCAGTGTTTTCATTCAAAACATAACCAGATTTTGTGTTTGCTTGGCTGGAAGTTGCTCTATTTTTACTTTCCAATCATGCTTTGGTTAGTAATGAAAATAAAAATATCTTTCTTTTTTTTTTTGGTCAACTGACTGGTAAACTCATTATGAAGTAAAATAACTAAGTTTGAATCTGGTCATTCTCAATCATTCTCCCCTTTTTCTACCCTCTCTCCACTATATCTATCAATACTAGTGGCAAAAAGGCCAATAAAATATAGAAGTACTAAAAAAGCCAAAATTGTTTTTGGTTACAGGAGAGCTCCTACCAGAACAACAGCATTTTTAGTGAGGCCTATGGTAAAAATATGGCTCCTGCGTCTAAGCCAGACGTACCCATGATGCACCAGGAGCCTTCACTCTACTCCCTGTTTGAAGGAACTCCATGGTCCCCCTCCCTTCCTGCTAGCTCAGGTATCGTATTGTGATTTTGATTTACTTACAGATATCATATAATGATGACTTTGTTCATAGCCATTATTTTAGATTGTACAAGTGAACTAGCAGCATTGATTTGTTAATAATCAGTTCCTATCTTTTGTTATAGATCACTCTACACCAGCCAGTCAGTCCCCTCACTCTTCTAACCCAAGCAGCCTGCCTTCATCCCCACCCACCCACAGCCACAGCTCCCTACCCATTTCCAACTTCGGCCCTATTGGGACGCCTGACAGCAGAGACCGCCGAGGAACCGATCGCTGGAAGGCTGATAAGACTGGTAATGCTGGTAATTCCCATACTGTGTCTCTTCTAGTGGTCAGCTTTTATTATTACTACTGGCTGATCAGTTTTTCTTAAGTGTCAGACACTTCAGTTGGTTATGGTGCTTGCTTTCTTTATATTCATATTTCTTTATCAAATTTCTTTATTTTTAAAAATGCCAGGATCACAGAATCGAGAAGTTGCTGTTTTTCAAAATGATTTATTTTTAAATGATTTATTTGCAATTTTAATGTTTTAGTAAATGTTATCTAGAACGAAAAGGCATTTAATTGCAGTAATTGTTATGCTTGTATTTAGGGCTGGTTCGAATACCATTTTTTGAGCTTCGGTAGTAATCAACACCGAATATTCGAAGCTTCAGAGGGAGGGGGCTGAACATATTCTTCTCTCTAACACCGTGTCTACAACGGACGCGAACGGCCATTTGCCACAAGTAGTAATTAAACTGTTACTCATATTTGTTAATGTAAATGGTTGGTATGACTGTCTTCAGGTGTGAGCGGCTTTGGGTTGGACTACCTGCCGTCTGCCTCGTCCTCCTCTGTGCCAGATACCAACAGCTGGCACCAGGGGGCGCCAACCAGCAGCTGGGCGGCCCAGGACATGCCAATGGAGGACTCCTCCACTGTCCTCCTTGACAGTTTCAAGGTAGCACGGGATGTTCTTTTCAACATTTTAGTTGATTTAGTTGATCAACATTTTCTACTTTCTGCGGTCGTTCTAACCGCAGATGTGCAATGACATGTATTTTGCAGTTTTTCCTTCAGTTTCCACATTCCCTTTCTTCTACCCCTTTTTCTGCAGTCAATCTGGTCGAGCTCTATGATGCAGCCCGGTCCGTCTGCTCTGGAGCAGCTCCTGATGCAGCAGAAACAGAAGCAGCAGCGCGGCCACGGCAACATGAACCCGCCACACTGAGAGTCCACGGGAAGACACACTTGTGTGAAACATGATTCAACAGAAGAGGTGAAACCACAAGCTCCAATCGGAAATTTCCGGCATTACCTGCGCGCGGAGGCTGGAGACGGCGAACGATGTGAAGCGACAGGCTCAAAACGAACCGCTCGCCTGACCGACGAGGGACGTGCATCCCTCTCCTCTCCTCTATCTCTCTCACTCACTCTGTCTGTCTCTCCCTGTGAGGGCGTGCAACGCTGCTCAGCACGTAGCCGCTGTAGAACACTGACTCTGAGGGGGACAAACTCTCTCTGATTGCCTCCTCGCTTCCTCTGGGGGTCAAAGGTCATTCCCCGGTCTCATCTGGACTTAAGACTCTGGACTAGACACCCTCATGCCACCTGCTTAAATTGCTCTGTGTGACCGGCACGCCGCACATTAAGGAGTTATGGGTGTGTGTGTGGTAGAAAGGGATGTTTATTAACGGCAGACGTGGTGTTACGAGGGACAAAAAAAAAGAAAGGAGGACTGGTTTTGTGTTTTATTCCAAGTCTGGATTCATTTTCTCAGAGGGATTCGTGTCGCCGTGTTCAGCATTAAAAAAAGTAAAAAAATCGAATGAATGAAGGATGATGCGAACGGCGTGAACGTGCGCTTCTAGAGAATATGCTCGGATATTAGGACTTAGATTGACACAGGCATGGATCATGGTGTTGTCATGTACAGTCTGTTGATTTGTAAGAAGAGTTCGCAGAACGGGACAGGGAACGTCTCTAAAGTTTGAACCATTATGAAGCTCATAGCGACATTATAGCTCGATCAGTATCAAGCGGAGTTGGGGGTTAGACTATAGATGTAGGATGTAGTATCATTAGCTGCAATAGAGACTGCAATTATTAACAATACTGTATTTTGTGACTTGTTCTGTAGCAGTTTTAGCTCTCTGAAATATTATTCATTAAATATGTTCAATAGTTTACTGCTAATGGGGGAGTTCATTCGATATAAATGTGTGCCTCCCTCCTCTCCTCATTTCTTTATTCTCTAGCTTAAATGCATAACTGCTTCTTTTGTTCATGTTCAGCCTTTTTATTAATAGTTTTATCAGCTCTCTTTGTGCCTGGTCTGTGTTTTCTCTCTTCCTTTTGTTGTTCTTTCTCTATTTTTTGTTTTAAGGATTCGTTAGCATCGTGATCACGGTCGGCACTGTAGGGATGAGGCGAACGGGTCTAGCTGTGGCGCTGTTAGCTTGGCGGAAAGGGACGTGAACCGAGGAAGCCCGTTTTCCCATAGCAAGCTCACAGCCACTGAATTGTTCTCCTTTCAGGTACAATCTCCACAGCCACTGTACTCAGTTGAAAAACCACAGAATAACGTACCTCCGAAAGGACACTTCAGCTCCCGTTACGCTTAGCACTAAAAAGTCGTCTCTGAGGAAGAGCGGCAAGCCCGATTACTGCTTTGGTCTGAAATCTTGTAACGTATATCATCGGTTGCATCGGGTTAGCGTCACGTGGCCGTGATTCTCAAGCTAGAAAAGGGTCACGTCATCGTAGACGCCCTGTTTGCAGCCCGTTTGTTTTTTCTTCGAAATCAAAAGCAAATGTTGTTTTGAAGACGTAACCGTTCTCTTTTCAGTAGAGGATATAGCACTGAGTAGGCCTTCGAAACCTTGTGTGGTTGCCATTGCTTGGTAGAGATGTTCTGGGGCCAGGGGGTTTGTGTTGGATAGGCCGCAATATCTATAAAATGGTTATTTCTTCCTGGTTACGTAAGATGTTTTTTGTTCGGCGAAGGTTATATGAAAGACGTACTCTCTTGTATGATGAGAATAAAGTGTTTTTATTTTTGAGTAGAGAACATTTTATTAAAGACGAACTTTAAATGATGTGTCTATTTGCCGTGTGTTTGTGCTTCTCTTGTTGCATTTAAAACCGTATTAAAAATAGAGGAATAAATAATGAAATGGAACCTTAAAAGTTGAGTTAGGTCAAAATATCAACTGCAGACGAAAAAAAAGTTTTCAGTGGGAGCTGCGCGCCCCATTTTGTTCATCTTTTGTTTTCCTTTTAGAATCGTTCAGCAAGGAGTTTCAGAAGCCTGTGCTCTGATTGGTTGCTGTGGACGCCTAACGTTCTTTTATTTCGGATGGACTTGTGGTGCACAGTCTTGTGTGAATGTGCTTTTTTTCGATACCCTGCATTGTAAATGTAGATTTTTTTCCCCCTGTTGTCCAGTATCCATCTTTTAACTGTGGCTTCTGTAGTGATGTACATTACAATGCTGATCACAGGACAACAGCCTTGCGCCTCTGGGCCGTAATATAACATTCCAATAGTAAAGCTAAAAGAAAATATAACAGCCAGCTTTTTACATTCAATTTACCACTAAGAAAGTTTGTCCCAACCCTAAATTCTAGTCTGCCACTGATTCTGCATGAAATCCATCTTTCAGAATGCCTTGTATTTTGGATGAGGGAGATATCCAGTCAAGTTCTTTTTTGTTTTGTTTAGTTTTTTAGAGGATTTTGTCAGGGAATTGTTGGGGGTGAGGATATCTCCTTCTATAATGGGCTTGATTTATTGTGTTCTTGTCTCTTTGTGGACACTTGTAAACGCTGGAATCAGCTATGCCTTTAATAAAATAAACCATGTCCTCATATGCAGACTTGAGTCTTTTCTGTACATCACGCTTTCTCATTCTACCTTTCAGTTCCTTATGATGTGAATCATAGACACGTGCATGTCGGGGATGCTGATGACTGTTAGTGCGGCATGATTACAAGGTCATGCATTTAAACAGCTGGCATTATGCCTTGAGCAAATATCCTTTGCTGAAGCTGTTAAATGTTCAGTACTATTAAGATTATGCATTGATCATTGCTTCATTTCTGACCTCAGTAAGAAAATCTCTGGTCAGTGCACATTGGTTTTTATGGTGCATTCTGGAAATTTCACTAAGATGAAAGTTCACTTGCATGATTTTGACAATGCCACAGCCATATAAATGCTTTACTGTATACATTAATACTTATAGATAGCTTTGATAACGTGCTATATTTAGACATCGTTTTATTTTTATAGATTATATTGAATATTTAATTGTCCTATAAATCTCCATAAGAGAGACATTTTTATTTATTTTTTTTATTTTTAACCTTGAATGATCAGTTTCTAAATCAAGAAAGTCTGCGAAAAGGGCAGATTGCTTTATGACCGCAACAAATGCATGTGTACATCTATCAGGTGTAATTACGATGAATTAGTGATATATTTACCACAGTGAATTCCAATCACTTAAATGTAGGGGCTCCAAAGTTGTGAAAATGCACAAAATGTATACAGTTGATTTATTACATTTAGTTATCACGAATTAACAGTAACCAACTATTTTTTACAGTGTTAGTTTTGGTAAAAATTTATAAATGTATTCCTTATTTTTCCTTTCTTTGTTCATAATATATTAGTGTTGATTTATACAACCAGCTTGAAATGTGTGTGGATTTATATTAATAAATGCTGTAAAAAATATTCAATGTTTGACAACTAATGATTCAGTTCATGTAGACAAATGGAACCAGCGTTCAGCGTTAGCATTTATTTGTATTTTGTCACTATGCAGTTAATTACTATAAATTTGGGTTGGTGCAAAATTGGCGTACTTGAGGGGGAAAAGGGGTTTACTGTAAATCTCAGAGGAATGAAGTGTGAGCTTGATGCTGTCTAGAAATGGAAGGGGATGGGGTTGTTCTTCGAACATCTCTCAGCTCCTCACCCACTTCCTGACAGGAAACCAGAGTGGTTGAAGATCTGCTTACCACATACGCCAGCTGCCTTATCATCTCACTCCTTAATGCAAACTCTATTGAACCGTTTTTGCCACAGAGTATTTCAGTGTGTACTTGGGAGCACGTTGAGTCAATCTTTGATGAGCCCCTGCAAAAACTCACAAGTTATTTGATTTCAGAATGCATGTGTTTCCTACCGTTAGCTTCAGTTTGAGCAGACCCTCATTCATGGCCTGACAGCCCTTAACACACTACTATAACTCACACATTGTCGAATTGCATGATTATAATATAAATTGAAATATTTATTCTACAAGCTACAATCAGAGCCAGAATTTTTCTTTGACTTTGAAACAATTTTACTTTGAACTTTTTATAAGTGATACATTGTTACTATACATTTTCAATTGCCATTCTGATATTAACTATGCAGGTGTTCTACTGCAAGCGTTTACAATGTATGAAATACAACTGTTGTACCTATGTATTTGTAACTCTACATTACTGTATCTGTTTGCAGTAGTGGTCACACTTTCACCAGGCTAAGTTTTTGGAGGGTATAGTATATTTCATAATGTGCATAAGAGAAGAAAATTTATGTTAGTGTGCAAATATAACATACTTTCTTTTTGTGTTTCTGATAATTCATTTTAGAAATAAGGAACTGATCAAATCCAACCAAACCAAATGAACAATCATTCAGAATGCATGTGTTTCCTACCGTTAGCTTCAGTTTGAGCAGACCCTCATTCATGGCCTGACAGCCCTTAACACACTACTATAACTCACACATTGTCGAATTGCATGATTATAATATAAATTTAAATATTAATATTTATTCTACAAGCTACAATCAGAGCCAGAATTTTTCTTTGAATTTGAAACAATTTTACTTTGAACTTTTTATAAGTGATACATTGTTACTATACATTTTCAATTGCCATTCTGATATTAACTATGCAGGTGTTCTACAGCAAGCGTTTACAATGTATGAAATACAACTGTTGTACCTATGTATTTGTAACTGTACATTACTGTATCTGTTTGCAGTAGTGGTCACACTTTCACCAGGCTAAGTTTTTGGAGGGTATAGTATATTTCATAATGTGCATAAGAGAAGAAAATTTATGTTAGTGTGCAAATATAACATACTTTGTTTTTGTGTTTCTGATAATTCATTTTAGAAATAAGGAACTGATCAAATCCAACCAAACCAAATGAACAATCGTTTCAACTAACTTTTTTATTTATACCAAACAAGGCCATAATCATATCTAGAATATTAGGGGGACTATTGTTTTGAGGAAAATATTAAGACCAGACCACTATAGTAATGGTAAAGGAACTAAATAAATAAGATTTTTTTTGTAAACAATCTGAACTGCAAATAATATTTTTATTTTAAAATATGCACCCATTCAATTTTAGTTGTATTCCTAATATGTTGAAAACACAAGACTATGCTATTGTCGTCACAATAATTATGAATTACATGAATCAGGTAAATCAATGACAGCCCAACTTTCAATTCAAAACGGCGGAATTTGACAAAAGAAAAAAAAGGCGAATACTTGATAATACAGTCGAGCCGGCTGTTGCTATAGTTAGTTCTTACATTCAACATTACCAGCAAGTCAAAAGGGGTAAGCTTTCAACTGAACTGTATAGCCTACGTACGGTGGCCGAGAAGTGCAGAACAAATCACAATTCTGAAAACAAATTACAAACGCAAATGCAAGTCTAAAAAAACAAAATAACAATTCAGAAAACAACAACAATTCAGAAAACATTATAACAAGTCAGAAAACACAATGACAAATTCGAAAACAAAATAACAAGTCAGAAAACACAACAACAAATCCGAAAACAAATTAACAAGTCAGAAAACAACGACAATTCAGACAAATCGGAAAAGGTAGGTATAGTTTGAGACAGCGCCATTGGTTTGGGATTACTCACCGCTGACTGGACTAGACATCTGTCAATCAACCTATACAGGAAAAACGAAAATGAATGAATTGCCCTTACTCTGGAATAAAAAATACGGGGTGGATATTTACATTTAGTAAAATGTGTTTATGAAACATCAGCTCTGGTGGCGCAGATGGATAAGTGCGTGTCACTGATTTTTGATGCGATCGACCGGGGTTCGATCCCGCCTTTTGCCAAGTTTTTTTCCTCCCTTTTCAAATCTCGTATTAGCAATGGATTCTATTTACACTAAGTGAAAATAGCAGTATTTTTAGCAATATGCTATTTACACTAAGTGCAAATACCTAGTTACACTATGTTAAAATAGGATTTCTACTATCAAGTATACTACCTGTTGCAAATAGTGGCAATTATCTGCACTTCAGTATTGTAGTACATTATAAAACAGTATGCAATAATAACGTATTGAGTGTAAATTATAATTTAAATTTAAATTATTAAATGGATGCCACCTTATTTGTACAATAAAGCCCTCCCTACACCTACCCTAACCCTACCCCATACTTTATTTTAAACTTTTTGATTATTTCCTTAATTTTTATTGAAAATAAATGCCTTTACAATGTGACACGAGATTTGAAAAGGGAGGGGAAAAAAGTTCGGCAAAAGGAGGGATCGAACCCGGGTCGATCGTGTCAAAAAGCCAACGACATGCACTTATCCATCTGCGCTACTGGAGCTGATGTTTTACAGCCACTTTTAACTAAATGTAAATAGACACTCCGTA
>NW_015506058.1:201787-203538 GCF_001515645.1 Sinocyclocheilus grahami | reverse complement strand
GACGCTTTTATCCAAAGCGACTTACAACTGGGGAATACATAAAGCGATTCTTCTTAACCATCTGCGCCACTGGAGCTGATGATTTACAGCCACTTTTAACTAAATGTAAATAGACACCCCGTATTTTTTATTCCAGCGTAAGGGCAATACATACAATACATTTAACTGAGCTACTTTAATACCATCTCCGAGCTTTCTACCACGACTCTGCTGTTCTTCGGCTGGTTCTTCCTGTATACGTTGATTGACAGATGTCTCGTCCAGTCAGCGGTGAGTAATCCCAAACCAATGGCACTGTCTCAAACTATACCTACCTCTTCCGGTTTGTCTGGATTGTCCTTGTGTTTTCTGACTTGTTAATTTGTTTTCGGATTTGTCGTTGTGTTTTCTGACTTGTTATTTTGTTTTCGAATTTGTCATTGTGTTTTCTGACTTGTTATAATGTTTTCTGAATTGTTGTTGTGTTTTCTGAATTGTTATTTTGTTTTTTAGACTTGCATTTGCGTTTGTAATTTGTTCTTTTGTTTTCAGAATTGTGATTTGTTCTGCACTTCTCGGTCACCGTATCTACGTGCATTTTAGACGCTTATATTATGCTCGTGCCCCGTCCATGCAATGAACGCACGTTATTGAATGTTGTTTCTTTTCTTTTCGAACATTAAAACTGCTCAGGTGATTTCAGTGTTAGGCTATGATACATATTCGTGTATTAAACTCCTCCTAACTCGCACACTCCCCGTGATAGCGCGCAAATATTTCTGCCCGTTCTCGCTCGTTGTCAGCCTCTGCTTTTCTGCAGCAGACTGAAGCCTCCGCGTGAATTCAGCGCGCCTTGCATTCAACTAATAAAAGAAAAATGCTGCAATTTTCTGGAGTTATTTTATGATTGTTTGGGCAGTCTCAAACTATAGCTTAAACTTCTCAAAATATGGTCCGCTTCAAATTAGTTTTAATCTATGCACAAAAAATTAACCTAATCTTTATCTAATTCTGATTGGGCGGGCAAGGCAGTCATTTGGGTGGGCTCAGCTCACCCCTGCCCATGCCTGGAGCCAGCCCTGCTCACAACTGCTGCTTCTGTCTTTTTTCTTGACAAGAATTGCATTTATTTAGATGCTGAACGTCTTTACGACAGCATCAAATGGGAGACGCACTCCAACTTCGTCTCAGCGCCAGGCGCCAAAAGGGTCTGGCTGCAGCCTGGCACTTGCACTCTCAGACTTGCACTCTCCGACTTGCATTCTCAGACTTGCATTCTCAGGCTTGCACTCTCAGGCTTGCACTCTCAGATACTTGCACTTCCACTAGCGATGTCACTTGCAGTCTTTTTTATTTTTTATTTTGTTCTATTTATTGATTACTTTTTGTTTGAATCTCTCAACATTTTACAACAGTAGCCAGGTGGTGAAGACAAGACAAAAGAAACTAAATTACAATGTCACTTGAAATCGCCACTTGCACTCTCCATTACCTGCGACGTCACTTGCAATCGACACAAATCGTGCGTGTTGCCAATGGAGACAAGAAGCTGTGGTGGTGATTAAACGATTAAAACTAATTTTATACTATAACGTACAGGGTCCTGCAAGAAAAAGACAAGACCCACAAATCCGTGGCCACAGAACAGCAGAATATGAACGCAATGCACAAAGTCTCTCGTTAAGCGTTTTCCTCCTGTAGAAAAACATAAACACTTAACATGGCTTAATGTATTAAGATACATTAAGTGCAATTAAAAGATCAAATTCGAT
>NW_015506058.1:133825-201714 GCF_001515645.1 Sinocyclocheilus grahami | reverse complement strand
ATTTTAAAAGGATCAACTCCGTACAGGCAAGCAGACGAGCCCAGAACGCAATGCATTAAATTGCACGTTAAAAATTTTCCTCCCATAGAAAATCATTATAAATAAAACACGTAATGTAGCTTAATGGACAAAGACAATGATATAAAAGAGTTGTAGACAGTTTATTCTACATGGAAAAACGCTTAGCACGAAACTTTGCGTGTTGCGTTTATTCTGGGCTCACCTGCTTGCCTGTATATTAGTTATGTAGGCTATATTTTAATAATCAAGAGCGTTGAGTTTGGTCTTTATCATCTTAGTCCATTATGCCACATTATGCCACGTTTTGCGGTGTGGGAGGAAAATACTATATACATATTCATTATATTAATAAACTGTATATTGAATTTGATATTTTAATAGCATCTTAATACATTAAGCCATGTTAAGTGTTTATGTTTTCTACAGGAGGAAAATGCTTAACGAGAGACTGCGCATTGCGTTCATATTCTGCTGTTCTGTAGCCACGGATTTGCGGGTCTTGTCTTTTTCTCCTACTGATGGCTTGCAGGACCCTGTAGTTTATGGTACTAAATTAGTTTTAATCGTTTAATCACCCCCACAGCGTCTTGTCTCCATTGGCAACACGCACGATTTGTGTCGATTGCAAGTGACGTCGCAGGTATCGGAAAGTGCAAGTGGCGATTCCAAGTGACTTCGTAATTTAGTTTCTTTTGTCTTGTCTTCACCACCTGGCTACTGTTGTAAAATGTTGAGAGATTCAAACAAAAAGAATACATAAATAGAACAAAATTTAAAAAAATAAAGACTGCAAGTGACGTCGCTAGTGGAAGTGCAAGTGTCTGAGAGTGCAAGCCTGAGAGTGCAAGCCTGAGAATGCAAGTCTGAGAGTGCAAGCGCCAGTCTGCAGCCAGACCCTTCTCCCAGGCGCTAGTCAGAGCGCAGAAAAGATAGAGGTGATGAGGGAGCTTAAGTAGAACAACAGTGAACTGCGCTCAGATGAGATCTTGTCAGGCCATATGTCAGTAAAAACAAAGTTTCCTGTCCCATGAGCCATTATACTGAGCTCGTAGCATCGCTAGTGGAAGTGCAAGTGTCTGAGAGTGCAAGCCTGAGAGTGCAAGCCTGAGAATGCAAGTCTGAGAGTGCAAGCGCCAGTCTGCAGCCAGGCCCTTCTCCCAGGCGCTAGTCAGAGCGCAGAAAAGATAGAGGTGATGAGGGAGCTTAAGTAGAACAACAGTGAACTGCGCTCAGATGAGATCTTGTCAGGCCATATGTCAGTAAAAACAAAGTTTCCTGTCCCATGAGCCATTATACTGAGCTCGTAGCATGTGCTCTTCAATTGCACGAGCTGCAGCGATGAGCTGTAGCCTATATAATTTCACATTAAAGCGCAAAAGAAACTATGAGCATACCATGTTGTAGTTATGTTGTCAGTTAAGTCATGAAGTTACCAAAAAAGGCGATTAAAGCTGCCTTAAATCTGTGCATGCATGTAGCTAAGTATTTGTTATGAGTCACATTTAAGAATATGTCTCTGAAACACAGTGGTTTTCCAAACTGTCCTGGAGCACTCCAGCACTGTCTCCCTCATCTAACACACCCGATTCAACTCGTTAGCTCATTAGTAGACTTTAAGACCTGAAGTGGGTCAGAAAAGGTAAAGAGTTGTGAGAAAATACGATGCGTGTCAGATCTGCATCACGTTTAGCAGCGACAGCTCTTAAAGCAGCCAAAATAACCTAATAACCCAGCTGCTGTGATGTCTATTAATCAAAGAACACAAGAAAACAATAAGCTTTAAGGATCCATCTATATTTAATTTAGAATTTAGTGTTTGATAACTTTATTCAATATCTATATATTTCCTACTTGCTGAAGGGCACTAAATATGACATTTATTATAAGGGGTTTATGTGAAAATTATTTTAAGTTCACTTAAATTAAAAGTTATTTTTAAAAGTCTAAAAAATGTTAAAAGTGATAGTTGTACTGTAATGTTGAATGGCTATAATCAATGGTTAAATATAGGGGGAAAAAACTATTTCATTGGGGCATCATTAATACTCGCCTTTAGTCATAAAAAAGATGCCACTAAACAAATATTAAAAATATACTGTCTTTGGTTTTTTTCTACATTAATTTGAAGATTGAATGTGCCATTATTGCAATATAAAAGTGTTTTAAAAAACTTTAGTGCTAGGTGGGATTAATCGCGATTCATTTCAGAAAAATTTGCAATTAATTAGTTATTAAACCAATAACTAATTAATTGCACATTTTTCCTGAAATTCGGTTGACAGCACTAACTAAATTATATTGCATTTTATTATTTTCTCCTAGATTTTGGATCACCAACTTTATTCTTTTAATAGTACATGGTAAATTCATCAACTTTTTTCAAATTAATTTATAATGGTGAAAGTATTTAATTCAAGATGCATGTGTATTTATATACTGATATGTCAGTATATATCAGTCAACTCAACAAAATAATACTTAAAATTAATCTAATAACAGTTTATAGTGCCTGTTACATCTATTATGTCAATATAATTAATATTAGTAATTATATTCAATTGTAATAAATGACTATGTAAATACAAACATCTCCTTAAAGTAATATGTCAGGTACAAGTTTAGTAGTATTCCTCACTTACTTTATTCTTAAACTGAATTACATTATCACAAGAGCCCCAATGTAAGGTAAAACCAATTATTTTCAAAAATGTCCTGTTTCTGAAGAGTTTTCTTCAAGATGTTCTTTTAGGTGCCAATTTCTCCGTATATTTGTGCTTACTTATTCTGAAGTGATTCAATCACACAGAGGAGGGTGGTTTTTGTTTCGAGCTGTGTCTTTGTGTGGACAGGGGTACCACAGTGATTCGATTCAAGTTTTGTCCCATACAAAAACCTCACAAAGGTTGACTGACTGTCACTGCATTGAATGATCCTTCTGAGGCTGTTCTATCATCTTAGACATGAAGACATCCACTGCAGCTTGGGGTTTCATCTCATGGCTATGGATTTTAAACATAGTTTTAGTCAAATATATCTGTTGAGAAGATTCTTCAGATGACAGCATTTCTCTCTCTTCCATATAAGACAGCCCCTCAATAGAGGGCATGGGTTTTTGTATTGATGTTTTTCATTGTGTCTGGACTACCACAGTGATACATTCTTCATTAGGCGCTGTACAAAATCTCATAGCCCTCTTATTTGTGTTTATAAACTGTATTGATACATTTAAACCAATATCTAACTGAAAGACTGAACTATCACAGAACTATTCTCTCAATCTTGATGCTTTTGTCTTGAAGGCTTTTGTTCCAGCCACCTGTTTGTATGTGAATTGAGCAGACATGGGTATATCACGAGGATGACTGACAGATGGAATTACCTTTGAAAGAATATCAAGCTGGACTTCTTCGACTGGATGTTTCACATCAAACTTTCAGATCGGTCTTTAGTGTATTTCTTAAGACGTGCGGATACTTTGCATTACTAAAGGATATTGTCAAGGGGCTGAATGAAGTGCAGACCCACTAACTTTTGGAAATCCCATCCGTCTCACAGTCAATCCAAGTAAGTAAATCCACTTTCAACGTTATCATATTGCAGTTTTCCAAACCATACACCTGAATTTGTGAAAACACGAACTTTGGTCAGTTAGTTGTAGTTAGCAGGGCTCGGTTAGGTCA
Source organism: Sinocyclocheilus grahami (assembly GCF_001515645.1). Classification (NCBI taxonomy): domain Eukaryota; kingdom Metazoa; phylum Chordata; class Actinopteri; order Cypriniformes; family Cyprinidae; genus Sinocyclocheilus; species Sinocyclocheilus grahami. Next base: position 198,013 of record NW_015506058.1, on the reverse strand, counting down.
GTTTGTCAGTCCCAATGCTGATGTAGGGTCAGGAGTGTTTTTGTAAGGGTTACGGTAGCAGTGCATTTTCAGCTACTGACACCTTAACATTCGGAAAGCCGATAACCCTCAAGGTCGTACCAAGTAAGTACTTCTTTTTAACTGTTACGAGCTTTTACACCAACTTATGTGCTGGAGAAAATAGTGAAAAACTCCGTAAAATAGCTTGTAATGGTTGGTTAGTTGGTTGTGCTGCACTCAGCTTCAGATCACGGTATGTTTGGTAACTTGGGCTGTTGCTCCAAAGAAAACATTTCTAGTTGAGTAATTGTATTTGTTCATAAGACTAGGGATGTTTTGTGCATGAATAGATGATTGCAAAAGTTTTTCACTGACATCATGAGCATAGTTTTGCAACTGCCACATATGTAAAAAGTACAGTCTTGCCAAAGGACTAAAAAACTGATGAAAACTGCTTATTTTTCTTTGTTCAGAAGATGTAGCGCCAACTCCTCCGTTTCTGTCCATCTTGTCCCCTTTCAATGGCAAAGGACCAGATATTTGTCTGGCCGCCGGGTTCTTTCCTCAAGAAAAGACTATGACTTTGAATATGAAAGTGAAAAAACCTGAGAATTTTACCACCAGCAATGCACCTTTGTTCAAATCGTCCAAAACCTATTATTATGCTGGATCCTCTGATGATGAAATCCAAAAATGCCAAATGGATGAAGAAACTGCAGACAAAACGCCTGACACTCCTGACACGACAGGTTTGTACTTAAATGGATAATTATTGTTTATTTTTTCATTTTTTTAAATGTGATTTCATTTTTTAAGTATTGTGAATACAAAATATATATTAAGAATTATTTGTTTTGTTCTACTTAAATTTTTATTCTGCAGATAAACCCGAAAAACTGACTCCACAGTCTTGTGAAACAAATGCTAGAACTTCTCCCTCAGGGTTCATAGACACTGGTTAGTAATAAAATACATAAGATATTCTACATGTATATCTTGCATTTGTGAACTTATCTACGTTATGCTATGATTTACAAGATTTAAATTCATTTAATATCAAAGGATGATTCATTTATTGTTTTTTTCAGGTGATCCAAAAATGAACTTCATGAATCTTCTTGTGACAGGTCTGAGAATTCTGCTTGCTAAATGTGTTGCAGTTAATGTAATGATGACTGTAAAGGCATTCGTATTTTAAAAGTTCAATTCAGCCAAATCATCTGAATAATCTCAATTTTGAACTGGAGCTTGATCGAACCCTGACAAACAAACAAATGCGGTTATACAGTCAGCCACAGGGTCAGTATTAATCTATATTCTGTCTAATAATGTTAAATGGAATGAAAATACAAATTGTTAGTAATGTCTTTCATATATACAGAATATCGACAAACATTGCAAACCTTTTTGACATTTAGAAACATTTCTGAATTCAGTGGTGTAATGTGCGTATTGCTTTGCAATGGTGTGTGTATTTTCTGGCTTTAGTTGCAAACAGGTGCAAGTACATTTTTTGATACTTTTACTTTTTTTTTTACTTTTTTCTTTTTTTACATAACAGCATTGCATTGTTTAAGACTTTTACATTGTCTAATCGTGTAACGGATTACTATTTGACTTAACTATTGAGGCTCTGATCTTTGCATGTAATATGATTTTCCAAAAATATATTAAATAATAAAATGTCTTGATAAAAGAGAAGTTTCATGTGAGTATGTCTAAACCACAGTTTCAACAGCACATTCGTACTGGAGGCAGATTCTAACCACAGTTTCAGATAAAGATCTACTGCTAGCTTTGGGTTCCAAGAATTAGTATGTTTGTGGCTACACTTTTTTCCACTCTGTTATAGAAAGAGAAACACAGCTGTAAAGTCTTACAGCTACAGTTTTTGGAGCTTGTAATTAATTACTTAACTTTTACATACAATTTTTTCAAAATAAATATTTCTCAAAATAGTTAGTCAAATCACTGTTTTGATGATTAGTCTACATTTGTGAGACATAGGCTAACTAAGTCTGTTGAGAGCACTTTTTTTAGTTGTCTTTATAAATCACTTAATTTGTATTATTTATGAACTATTTATTAATGAATAGGCTATTAAGTAATGTTCTCAACGTTCTTTCATGAAAACGGTGAGCTGAGCTTGCTACTCATCTAAGACCATGAAATAAAGTGTACTGCCCTCCTGTGGCGGTTAGTGGGATTTTGCCGTTTGCTTTGACTGGCGGACTTGAGTGACCTCTAGTGGCCGACTGAGCATTGACATCCAATGTGATTCCGCATGTTCCACGGTTTTTTTTTTGCTAAGGTGAACATGCAAGACTCGCAAAAGCTTTTGGCTCAAGGGAAACATGATTCTAGTCTGGCCTGGCCCATGTCCCGTTTTCAGTCTGGCTCAACCCCGCTGTTAGAAGACACTTTCTATCACAGAATAAAAAAATGTATCTTCGCTCTCTGCAAATAGCACACGGTGGCATGGGTAACTAGCCAGAACGTTTGTTTTTGCTTGATACTCCATTAAATATAAAGAGGCACTCGATATTAAGTGTTTTGTTCCAGCACAAACGTTAACTTAGAGCTAAAAACGCCTTAAAATAAGACTAAACTGCGTTCAGTTTAGTTAGACATTTAGTTTTAGTATGCGTTTACAAAACAAAACTGAGTAAAGCAAATGTAAATGTTAGCCTATTATTATTTCAGAGATTGCTTCTGTAGGTTGGTTCACAGAAATGAACAAGAACTAAGGCCATGTGTAACGTTAAAACTAGGCCAGTAGAACACCGATGTCTATATGAAGAGGTGAGTTACCATATATTTCTCATTTGAATGATAGTTTTCACCTAAACTAAAATGTTCTGCTGGACAAAGTGGGATTTTAATTTTCTGGTTTGGATTAAGTTTTAAGACTCTTAATACACACACTGTTTCTTACAGAGGAAGTGCAAACTTATTCCAGGATCTGATATACATTTGGAGTAGGGACACTAAGGTAAGGATTTCAACTCTTTCAGAATTGACTTGTTTCACCACAATATCACGTTTAAATGTATTCAAGAGTTTTTAGCATTAAGATTATTGATGCATAATATTATTAACGCCATCACTGAATTGAAACTTTTAGTTTTTGGCATGCATTTAATAATTCTAACATTTAGGGGGAAATTATATAAAATATAGACGTGTTTTGAGCATTTTAAGCTATCATCATTGATCTTGAATGTTTGGTAAATTATGATTTGAAGATATACCATTTTAAACTATCTTCTTTATCTGTATCTTGTGTGAGGAGGTTTTATGTCTGAGAATGCAACACTGTGGTCGTCTAGTTCGGGCTCCAAGCTCTTTATGGGATCTGGAACAAAGTTAATTGTGCAGACCAGTGAGTATTATTTTAAATAGCTTTTATTGTTGCTTTATAGCATGACATTTTGGCTTGAAACTACTTTTTTTTAAATTTAATTTTAAATTTAATTTTTTATTTAAAGGGTAGTGAAATGATGATGATTTTTCATATGACCATCACTTCAATTCATATAATTCAAAGCATATAATTGAAATGTTTAGTTTTGAGTTTGCACATAGAAATGTAGATCAGTTGTTTGCACTGAAGGATATTTGATATGGTGTTTAGTGTTGTGTGAATGAGCAGGGAGTCAATAAGATAATCTTTGGCACCGGTACAAAACTTATAGTGGAATCAGGTGAGATTTATAATTCTTTATTGCGTTTAAGTCTTCTGTGATGCAAGAAAGTGACATTTATGTACTACTTTGTTTATTAAACAGACATACATATTAATTCACTCATCAGCTTATTTACAAACCAGTTAGTTTTTATTTTCAAAGCATGAAAAAGAAAAGTACAAACAGCATTCTGTCTGATTGTATATTAGTTGCAAATGCAATGTTTGACTAACGTAACGATTAACATAGTACATACTGTAAATGTTTCATTATTTTTTTTTTATTAGTTATTTTAAATAACAACAATTAGTGGGAAATGAGTAGAAAACTGTTCTGAGAGTGGAATATTAAATCTAGTGTCAGTCCTTAAAAATAGAGTTATGTTGAGGTGTTTTTGTTATGCAGTGTAGCGTTGTGAGAATGCAGTAGGGGTTAACCAGGTCGTATTTGGCCATGGTACCAGACTCATTGTGGAATCAAGTAAGTTGTTTATTTGTCGAACTAAATATTTTGATAGGTCACTGAATTCAGATGTTAGATTAAACATAAAATTGATTGCAGGTCCTATTTAGTGTTTTGCTTCTAAAAATCTATTTGAGTAATTGTAACGATAAGGTTTAATCTTAGTATCTTTTTTGTCAAATCTAAAAGAAAGTCATGTTGCATCAACATTAAAAGATTCAACTGCATTGCTGTTATATTTGAAAGTGTTTAGTATTCAGTTACTTTTTTCCCCAGCTAAATCCAATTTCAATCTATGTGAAAATTCAACTAAATATCATATACCGCTTAATAAGAAAATATAAATAATTTATTCAATTATTGAAATTGATTTCAAAACATATCTATTTTTTCAAAATTACTGTACGATGGGTTTGAGGCATTTACAGGGAGTTTCTGTTATGGTGTATAACTTTGTGTGACTAGAGGGAATGACAAGCTTATTTTTGCAAATGGCATCAAACTTATTGTGGAATCAAGTAAGTTTCTGCTCTCTCTAATATTTAAATCACTAAAAATATGTATCTTAGAAATGACTTTAAATACTAAATAAGCAGTTTGCAAAAAGTAGTTAAGTATAATTCAACATATATTTTGTGTGCATTTTAAAACTACTTATTTTTGTCATACTTCTTCAAAACATACCTAAACATGCGGTGTAATTAAATATTTAGTGTTTGTGATTGTTTACTACATTTATCATACGAGTACAGCATTCTTGATGGCTCCGCTGTGATTTTTTCAGAGGTAGAATTAAAACATGCTATATATGTTACATATAACATGGGAAGTTTTCTTGAACAAACAAATCTAACAGAATATTTAATAATATTAAATAAAAAAAAATTAAAAATAAAAATGCATAATGAAATCTCCTTTGATAGGCAGCATGTAGTTTTAGAGATTGCCACTGATGTATAGGTTTATGTATGGATGTATAGCCATGTGTGAATACTGGCAGCCTTGGAAAGATAATATTTGGTAAAGGAACCAAACTTTTCATCCATTCAAGTAAGTTTGCACGTTTGAAAAAATTCAGTTAAAACATCTTCAGAGTTGTGCGTTTTTTAAGTTAGAAAGTTCTGTGACTTTGGTGCTAGTATTGCTTTAGTAATTGGACAAAGGTTGAAACGTTGAAACTCTATGAAAGGTGATTCTGAAGGGTTGCTGAGTGAAAGTCCCAGAGAAAGTTAGTCAATCTTGAGTTGCTCTCTTCATGAAACAAATACACCAAAAAGCATATGCGTCTTATGAAATTTTAATTCTCTAAAAAGGAATCTCTTTTAAACATGCCCCGTTATTAAATTCTTATACATTTCAGATTTAAATCTATGCTTTGAAAAATAAAGAAAAGCTAATGAATGCATAACAATAAAATGCTGTAATAAACTGTACTACTAAAATAGTAATTATAAAAGTAAAAATGGTTCTGTTGAGTGAACAAATAGCAGTTTCTGTGTTTGGCGGTATTTGGTATGAAGCGTCACTTTGTGTGTCTAATAGTGCAGACAGAATCTTTTTTGGAAAAGGAACAAAGTTGCTAATTCAAACCAGTAAGTAAAATGCATATGAAAATTATATGTTTGACAATGGAAACTAAACTGTTATGTATAATACTAATATTTTCAGTTGTTAAATTCCTTAACAATGTACTACATGACAAAGATACATAGTCAAATTCATCATTTTAAATCCCCAAAAATACAGGTGGGTGCATTTCTGCATTGGTTTAGCTTCTAACATTTATCGTACCTTAGAAATGGTTTTTGTAGTGGGGTAGTACGCTGTGTGAATGTTGACGCTGGAAATAAGCTGAGTTTTGGTCAAGGGACCAAACTCTTCGTTGAATCAAGTAAGTAAAAAATGATGCCTGTTATAGAAACAGAAGAAGTACTAAGAAAACAGACTAAATTTGCTGAACTATATGAATTTGTAAAAATACTAAGTTTTTACCAAGTTCGTTATCATGTGGTAGGACTTCTTAAAAAAACATTCTTTCTGTTTTCTGTTCATTTCAGACTCTTTGGTTATTGGACTGAGAGTGTGATGGTTAAAAGAACATCAAATTGTTTAACAAGAAACTGAAATTTAATGTAAGGAAAGCAAATGAAACTACAGGTGTAATATTACACAACATCATAATGTAAATAAATATGTGAAAACATTTATTATTCCCTTCATCAGTTTTAAAAATTCTACTTTTCAAGTCTAAATCTTTCATTTTTCTGCAATGACAAGTAGTGCATTGAGTATTTGATGCAGGTTGTAGTGCTGTGTGGATGCAAATACTAACAAGTTGTTTTTTGGAAGTGGAACAAAGCTCATTGTTGAATCAGGCAAGTATTTGAGTCATTTACAACAGAACACTTTATGTTCATGTTGTGTCATTGAATTTAGTGATGTTGTACAGGCAAGCCCAATCCATAGTAGTTTTTATCTCATTAGGTCTTTGGCATGCTCTCATTTGTTTTATAGTACATTATGTTCATCCAATGCATATTTGATTTGAATGGATAGGAAATCTTTAAAAAAAAGCTTTGACTGGTGCGTATTCTTCATTTGGTTATGTCTTGTTTTGTAGTTTATCGGTTGATCATAAAAGGTCTCCAAATAATTATATAGTGAAGATTGCATGAAATATCATGAACATAAATATATTTATTGCAGCCACTTATTTTGCTATGTAAAGTTGCACAAGTTTACAAGTTCAGTCAAGTGAGTATACAAAAAGCAGCACAAGCTATTATATTTAGACATTTCCATTTGCATTACACATCAAAAAATACCAAGGACATTAAGGCACATTAGCCTCATTTAAATCAGTCAGTCAACACCCAATTTGAAAACGAATGTAAAGTTATACAACCAAGTCAAATAATATTTTTAAGGAAGAATAAAAATTCACATTATAAGTTGCTTTTGACAAGATGCAAATTTAGCAATTCAAGAATCTTGTATCTTTAGTTATTGTCAGGTATTTATATTTGTGCATTTTCGCTTTGTCGCTGTCATGAAAGTGGCCATGTATTTGTTAGCGCACAGAGCACTGTGTGTCTAGCAGTGGAGCAACATGGAAGGTTATTTTTGGAAAAGGAACAAAACTCAGAGTGAGTATACAAAAAGCAGCACAAGCTATTATATTTAGACATTTCCATTTGCATTACACATCAAAAAATACCAAGGACATTAAGGCACATTAGCCTCATTTAAATCAGTCAGTCAACACCCAATTTGAAAACGAATGTAAAGTTATACAACCAAGTCAAATAATATTTTTAAGGAAGAATAAAAATTCACATTATAAGTTGCTTTTGACAAGATGCAAATTTAGCAATTCAAGAATCTTGTATCTTTAGTTATTGTCAGGTATTTATATTTGTGCATTTTCACTTTGTCGCTGTCATGAAAGTGGCCATGTATTTGTTAGCGCACAGAGCACTGTGTGTCTAGCAGTGGAGCAACATGGAAGGTTATTTTTGGAAAAGGAACAAAACTCACAATAAATTCAGGTATGAGAAGATCTTAATACCTTAAAAACAAACGTACCCAGTCTCATAACACCTTTAGACAGTATTGTAATGTAATCTAATGTTCATTTATTCAGCTTTAGTAGTGTAGATGTTAGATCTTAACAGGTGAATTATAAAAACTTGACCGTTGCTAAACTGTTGAACTGTTTTTAATATGCATGTATTATACCAAATCCCCATACTAGTGTAATACTGCACAACAGAAAATGCATATGTAAAAAGAATCAGTCTTCTCTCTTTACATCTTTAGTCATAAAACACTTCTAAACGTGAACGGCAGCTCTCTGCAAAGAGAGATGTGCATGGGGTATTTGGTATAGGTTGTAGCTCTGTGTGAATACAGGAAATTATAAAATTATATTTGGCGGCGGAACAAAACTCATTGTTGAACCAGGCAAGTATTTCTTTCTGAAAGTTACAAAACACTTTTAAAGCGCTTTGCGTAATATACTAGGTGTATTGTTTTATTTGGTTTAGTCATGTGAGAAGAGAAGGTTAGTAGGAGTATTCTAATTTAAATCACTTTTTATGCAGCACATGCATTTCAATAAAATAATTATCTTCTAGAAGTAGAAAACAAGTGGAATAAATGATCCCTGCTGGTCTTTTGTTACATACCAACTTGTAAAATCGAAATTATTGACCAGGTCATGGATTTGTCATGACTTTTCTAATAAAAGAGATATATGATAGAAATTGTTGGGTGTATTTCACACAGTGTTGATGAGTTATTTTCGAGAGAGCAGGGAGTTATTGCTAAAGACAAAATTGGTGTGTGACTAGTGGAGACTTGAAAGTCTATTTTGGCTCTGGAACTAAACTGACAATTGAAACCAGTAAGTGCTTTGTATAGCTCTGCATTAATGCATAATGTATTACTGTTATTATTTTACATATTATATTTCACTGAACATCTTTCTGAGTGTGTTAATCAAAATGTTGTGCAGCACAAGTGAAAATTATTGCAATTTGAAGTATTTACATTTTCCATGTTTACCGAAACACGACTTCCCTATAGATTATAATGTCCAAAACCTTAGGGTTTTTGATTTGTAGTCTGACATTGTGTGAATGCTGGAATCGCAGGAAAGGTGTTCTTTGGAACAGGCACAAAACTGATTATCCAAAGCAGTAAGTTCATAAGGATCAGTGATGTTTGCATTTCATTATTTTATTTAGTATGTCCTAGATTAAGAATTTAGTTGTCCTTGATTAAGAAAGTTGTTTTAATTAAAATGTGGGTATAGGCATTAGTAAGACATTATTGTTGTGCGATCACATTTTGTGTGACTACAAGTGGATTGAACATTATTTTTGGGAGAGGCACTAAAATAACAGTCAATGCCAGTAAGTTTATTATTCTCAGCCCTGTTTATTTCAGATGAATATTTAAATGAGGTTTATTCTGTGTTGATGTAGTCCTCAGGAGAAAGTGACACATATTATTAAAAACCTAAATATTCTATGTTTATAGACCATAATCTAATGAAGCTGGGGTTTGTTTTCCCTTAAACAATCAGCATGTTTTTGTGTAGCTGTATAACTGTGTGTGACTTCTTCTGGAGCACAGAAAATAATATTTGGAACAGGGACAAAGCTCACTGTAAATACAGGTAAATGATTTCCATTTGCACTCTAGATTTAGATCACAACTCTTAAATACTCAAACTAATATGCAAACAAGAATAATCTTGTTTCCAATGGCATTATTACTCATAGTGCACATAGGAGTACTTTATTTGGAGGTAAAATTTAGGTAAAGCATGTAAAAAAAACAGTAACTGTATAAACTGTGTATGTTTGAGGGAAATATTTATAAAGTGTTTATAATGTTGACTGTAACAGTTGAAATACTCAGCCAGTGAGCTGGAATCAGTTATAGTTATGATGCTTCACATTGTGTGACTGATGGAGTTGGAAAAGTGATCTTTGGTTCTGGCACAAAATTACATGTCAGTACAAGTGAGTATGCAGAATCAAACACAGTTGACCTTTTTTGTTTCTACTGTTACCGACTTACCCTCAGTGACCTATAAAATGGACAGTATGGTAGATGAATGCCAGTAATGTGATTGATTAAGAGAATGTGCCAGTTAATGACAGGTCATAAAACTCAAGCGATAACAGACTTAATCAGCAGCTTAATCAAAAAGCAGATTTGTGACTGTTGTTTTGGAAGGTTTTAGTTGTGTGGTGTCTTGTTGTGTGACTACTGGAGGAGGTTATAAGATGATCTTTGGGTCAGGCACAAGGTTGATAGTTGACACAAGTAAGTTTGTTCATTTCAAAATTAAAACTGCACGTATTGCATCCCTTTTCATATTTATCATATTTACTTACAGAGCTATTGCTTGTAAATCACCAATGTCTTATGTAATGTAATCGGTTCTAACAATCAGGTCAATAATTCAGGGGAAAGGTGTTAAACACTTTAGTGCATTTTTGTGCTAAATGAAGTTGATCCATAAAATAATGTTGCCGGTAAATCCAGTGTTGTTTAATGGAAATGTCTTATAATTTTGGTTCATCGTAGTCCATATCCCCATAACCTCACACTGCTATTGATAACTAGGGTAAATTTGTGAAATCTTAGTCATTAGTTTGGATTCACTTTTTCATGCTATACATAAATCATTGATTTAAACGTAGAAAGTTATTGTGATGCTAAACTGCATTGTGTGACTTCTTCTGGATTCAATCAAATCTATTTTGGCTCTGGAACCAAACTGATAGTTGAAACAAGTAAGTGTCTATAGAAAATTAGAAAACATCATGACCATTTGGTATCCAGATCATGATATAAATGTGAAATCGCCCTAATTTAGACATACTAATAGTCCTAGGGCTACAGCACTGCCGTTAATTGTTTTTTAAATTTAAAGTTCAGTACATTTATAAAAATCATTTTAATTAGAATTGGTTAGTTTTCACTTTGACATGAATAGGTTAGGACAGGTGAGTTGATTTTAGTCTTTCAGGAGAGTTTATGTTATGAGATCTGCTATTGTGTGACTTCTGGAGGTGGAGGCTACAAGATATTTTTTGGGACAGGCACAAAGTTAATAGTTGAAAAAAGTAAGTTTGTTTATATTGGATTATCATTGCCGCTTAAAGTGAGCTAAATTTTTTATTGTGTGTGTTTTTTTTTATTATTATTTATGAAAAGCCATGATTCAAAGAAAAATCTATAATTCAATCTATCCATGACTTCTCATTTAATATTGCAATGGTTCGCTTAGCTTCAAATTTCTAATTTAGTGTTGTTGACAAACTTGGGAAGGTATCGGATATTTTACTTGGTAGTAACCATGTCTACAAGAGGAATACTATTGGAAAATGTAACAGCTTGTGACAGCTTGCTTGGTAACACTTTACAATAACATAAAATAAGTAAACACTAGTTGACATAAAATATTAAAACTATATATGTAGAAGTTAGCTTTAACCTAGATTGATAAATGCTGTAAAAGTATTTTTCACTTGCATTGTTATTTCATGTTCGCTATTGCATGAACTAGTGTTGATGAATTGAACCTTTTTGTAAAGTGTTACCGTTTTCTTTTATAGTTCATGTAGTAGCATTGAGAGGGTTTGTGTAAAGACAAAATAGTGTGTGTGACTCAAACTGGAGGCTTGAAAATCACTTTTGGCTCTGGAACCAAACTGACAGTTGAAAATAGTAAGTGTTTTGCCAATTTAGAAATTGCTGAAGATTAAACACACACACACAAAAAACTTAATTTATTTGGAAGGTTATAGTATGTAAACATAAAAGGAGTGATTCATTTGACACAGCATAGGCAATATATGCAAAAAAAGTCATTACGTAATATTGTGGCCAGTTTATAATTGACGTTTAAATAGAAATGTATCTTTAGAGTTTTTACAAAACACACTGCGTAGTAATTGTATGTGTGTTTTTTTAGCAAAAGCTATAGGTTTGCATGCATGTGACAAGAGATTTTGATATGCGGTGTGACATTGTGTGTATACTGGAAGTGCAGGGAAGCTTATTTTTGGGAAAGGCACAAAGTTAACAGTTGATTCAAGTAAGTTCATTATATTTGGCACTACTTGCATCACGATGAACACTTTATCTGGATCTCTTCGATTGTATGAACGTAGCAGTCGTGTTAAGAAGAAAGTGTTTTTTCATCAATCCCAAACATATCTTTTGCCATTTAAAAAGATCTACACAAGGACACTTTTCTGCTTGATCAAATGCAAATGTAATTTTTGAGTCTAAGTAGTAATTAGTTCAACTTTACTGAACATTTTAAATTCATTATGCATAATGACTGACCTTTCTGATTCTCTTTTGATACAAAATTTAAAAAGTCAGCGTTTTCATTTAATTAACAACATTTCAAAAGTTGTTAGGGAATAGGTAGTATAACATTTGAATAAATAAAATGCTTCACTAGAGCATCTCTGGAAAATCTATACCAGTTCAAAATGTTAAACATACTTGGTCTTATGAGCTGAAATGCATTAAGGACATTAAACTGTCGCTTACACAGGACTTTATAGTTACAAGTTGCAGTTACAAGTTGGACTGTTTGACAGAGCAATGGCTGTCTAACTAGTTTTTGTTGTTTGGTTTAGTAATGTGTGAATACGGGTGGAAACAATAAGCTTATATTTGGCACAGGCACAAAGCTGCTCATTGAAAGAAGTAAGTTAATTATAATCATCTTCAATTAGAGTACAGCAAATTCCTGATGTTGTTAACATTTTTCCCAGTTTTGGTAAAAAGTAAAACTTTGGTTTTGGGAAAAGGTCATTGTTAACTCCTGTAAACGTTTGAGTATTTTATCGGTAAACTCTAAAAGCATACCGCATGTTTTTGTGTTACAATTTAACTGTGTGTGACTGGTACTGGAGTACAGAAAATAATATTTGGGAGAGGCACAAAACTCACTGTAAATGCAGGTAAAATTATTTTAATTTTGCACTTATGTACTCAAGAGAGCACTGGTATGAGTATATATATGGTAACATTTTACAATAAGATTTGTTAGCATTAGGCATCATGAACTAAACATGGACAATTTTACAGCATTTTTAAATATAGGTTTATGTTACTTAAAAAATATTATTGTTCATTGAAAAAAAAATGGTATTGGGAAGTCCTTCATTATTTATATAGCTTTATGTTATTACTAATTTAAAGAGTAATTTCTCATATATTATATATTACATATCAGCAATGTATATTATTGAGATAACAATTTAATAAGTTAATCATATGTAGTCCTTAATAGAAACAAATGCATTTTTAACCATACATTTCATATGCTAGGAAAATGGCTATTTAGTGATGCACTTTTTACCAAGTGTCATTTATTAATTAATATTTAATACCCTTTATCAATTATAAGTTTACATGTTAATCTTTGACTGCCTGAGAAAGTCTTTCAAGTAGTTTTTGCTTGGTAGTCCGATGCTGTGTGACTTCTGGAAGTGGAAATTTCAAGCTTTTCTTTGGGACAGGCACAAAGTTGATAATTGAAACAAGTAAGTGTTTTCTGGGATTAGTAAAGAGGAATGTTAGTAAAATACATTTTCATGCATATATCAGGAATGCATATCAATATACAAATGTAATACATTTAAAATTAATCATATTTTAATACGGTCCTCAAGAAAAACTTTATTTATAAAAAGGACTCAAGATTGTTAGTTAGTAGTGTGCTTTTCACTAATGGTAATTCATTAGTGTGATTTAAAATGCATCAATTACAAGTTGTCATATTAATCAGAATCATTGAGCAGAATTAAGTTTAAGGTCAGTTATTTTTTGCTTAGTGGTCTTATATTGTGTAACTAGAAGTGGATGGACTTAACAAGCTTATCTTCGGGAAAAGCACAACATTGATAGTAGAAACAAGTAAGTTTGATTATCGGTTCTACTTAATGTGTTCCGATTTAGTTTTTGCCACTAAATAATCTTGTTCTTTTGTCCCAGAGAGAATGTTTCTTAAAAAATAAAAGCATGCAAATCTATAATTACAGCATGCATCATTTCCAGCTTGTATTTGTGTAGCTGTATAACAGTGTGTGACTCAGACAGGATTACAGAAAGTGATATTTGGGAAAGGCACAAAGCTCACTGTAAATGCAGGTAAAGAATATGTTTTCCACTCTTATATGTTCTAAGGAGAAAATGGGCAAAAGAATAAATGTGCATATCCCAACAAATAATTTAGATATTTTAGACATTCTTTAAATTTCAAGGATAAATTTATCAAAAAGTCAAAATCATTAGTATCGATCTACATCGGGTATCCAGATCATATAAATTTTTTTAGGTTTTTACATATTCAATAAATATATTTGACAATTTAATTCTTAAGATAAACTAACATGAAGTATGCCAACAAAATAGTGCACATACTTGGATAGCGCTTCAGCTTAATAAGATTATAAAAATGCTTTCATGTGAAGTGAAAACCGATTATTGCTAATTATTAATTAATGAAAGGTTGATTGAGCCACTCAGACCAAATAGTTTTTGTTTGGTGGTCTTACATTATGTGACTTATGGAGGTGGCGGATACAAGATTATCTTTGGGAAAGGCACAAAATTGATAGTTGAAACAAGTAAGTTCATGTATTATCGTGTGTGAATTCATTGTATTTAATATGATTCCTTTATAATTATCATCAATTTGAAGCAAATATTTTACACTATTAAGGGACAGTACCGCAATTAGCTGGATATGAAAAATTGATCACGAATAGGAAGCAGTTAAAAGCAGGATATAGTGAGAAGGTATAGCATGCTTGTAAGCATGTTGTCTTTACAGTTGTCAATGAAAAACCATCAGATGTGAAGTGTCACACAAGGAATTCTGGGAATGTCAACTGTAAAATACTGTACATTTAACAGTATTTTATTGTAAAAGTACATAAAGTCTTCCGTTAGCTTTTTTTGTTTGTTTGTTTTATAGTAAGGGAACCTACAGTTAAACAATTGAGGTTTTTACAGTAGCATAAAGTTATTGATTTGGTAAACTGCATTGTGTGACTACATCTGGTATTGGGCAAATCTATTTCGGCTCTGGTACTAAACTCAATGTTCAAACAAGTAAGTGTTTTAGAAACTAGTAAAGATATAATAAAATATTTTATTTTACGTAACACCGATGCATATTAAGATCTAAATGTATTAATAATTTAATCATGTGTAGTCCATAAGAGAAACTGATGCATATTTAATCACACATTTATATAATAAATACAAAATGGTTCTTTATAATGCACATTTATACCAAATGTCATTACTACTATGCTTTGACTTATTTAATACTCAAATATCAAAGTTTGTTTAAAATTTTATATCAAAGATTAAAGATTTATATTTTAATATAAAATATAATAAAAAAATATATATAAAATATTTAATATCAAAGTTGTCGCTTTAATCATTAACTGCCTAATAAAATCTTTCAGGTAGTTTTTGCTTAGTGATCTTACGTTGTGTGACTTCTGGAAGTGGAGTGTATAAGCTTTTCTTTGGGACAGGCACAAAGTTGATAGTTGACACAAGTAAGTGTTTTTGAGGTTTACTAGTATGTTATTCACTAATAGTAATTCATTAGTGTGATTTAAAATGCATATTTAATATACCTTATCAATTAAAAGTGTTCATATTTTTCAGATTCAATGAGAGTTAAGATTTAGGTCAGGACGTTTTTACTTTGTAGTCACTCAGACCAAATAGTTTTTGTTTGGTGGTCTTGCATTGTGTGACTTATGGAGGTGGAGGAAACAAGATTATCTTTGGGAAAGGCACAGAATTGATAGTTGAAACAAGTAAGTTTATGATTATCGGTATTATGGGTCATGAATTCATTGTATTTGAAATTGTTCCTTTATAACTGTCATCAATTTTTTTCGCTCCATAAGTTAACCTCTTGTCAAATGGCCATGTCTTGGGATGGCTATTAGTGATATTTTACTCTTTACGCTATCCTGCCTTACGTTAAACGATGGTATGGCAATGAGCTATAGATATAAAAAATACAGTGCATGTAAAGAAAGCAGTTCATTTGACAGGATACAGTATGAATGTATAGTATGCTTGTAAATATATCATCTTTAGGTCAGATACTGTATAATGGATGCTACGGCACAAATAATGAATTCATTTTGACTTTAGACCCAATGGAAATGTTGGATCTTTTTGGCAGAAATGTACTGTTCAACCCTAACCCTAACCCTAACCATAATACCGCTGTCATTTGTACACATTAGATCTAAATCTAGTATTATATTAAGATTTACATTCTGATTCTTGTCTTTGTTGGTTAGACATCTATTTTATTGTCAGAGGCAAAAGTTCCCTCTATCTGAAAACAGTAGTACACATTAGTGATCTGAAGCATCTTGGGTTTGCCTAGTTTTTGCTGTTTGAATTTATAGTGTGTGACTGGAGGTGGATTGAATAAGATTATATTTGGGACAGGCACAAATCTGATTATCGAAACAAGTAAGATCATTATTACTCACTATACACCAGAAGTACCACTGAAATGATGTTGTTTGACACGTTTGATGTTTTAAGAAAAGCCTTGGTTTTTCTTTCCTAGGATAACTCTTTAATAGGACAAAATAGGATCAAATTAATAGGACAAAATCTGTTAACATCAGAGCTGATTTAATCTTAAACTAACCATTACTGAAACTCTATATTTTTGTGTTAAATTCTATATTGAACTTGTGTTTCCCTTAAGCAGTCAGCATGTTTTTGTGTAGCTATATAACTGTGTGTGACTGACACTGGAGTAAGGAAACTAATATTTGGGAAAGGCACAAAGCTTTTTGTAAATTCAGGTAAAACTCTTTCCTCTTTTTACAAGAAATAACACAAGCAAACATTGATTCACTCTTACAAGGATTTACAGTATAGTGCACATAGATTAAGGTTATAACAAAATATGGAATTAGAAACTTAAGGAATGTTGAATATAATTGTGTCGATGAAACTAGAGGAATTTTTCGAAAATCAACGTTTAGACAAACATTAACGTCTAATCTCATAATCTTAGGACTCTAATAAGTAACCAGTTAGTGTTATGACATTTCGTACTGTGTGAATGATGGAAGTGGATTTGGGAAGCTAATTTTTGGCTCTGGCACAAAATTGTATCTTTATGGAAGTGAGTATACAGAATCCCACTTTTTTTTGTTGTTGTTATTACTAATGTTGTTAATTTTGCATAAAAATGGCAAGTGTCAGTAAAAGCGTTGTTCTCGCGTAAAATTGAATATGTAAAATACATAGCAGGTGATAAAATTGTATTTATATTTTAATTAAACTGTAATGCCTTAAAGCAGATTCACAAAAACAGAGCAGTGGTACATGTGTTAGATGGTTTTGGTGGTGTGGTCTTATATTGTGTGACTGGAACTGGATATAAGATCATCTTTGGGACAGGTACAGACCTGATAATCAAAACAAGTAAGTTTATTAATGCTAGTGGTATTCTCAGCCTTATATATTTATTTATATTAATTGTTATTTATTATGAACTTTTATTAGCGATCCAGAACATTTTTAAAAGAATCTTTCTAAGCGGTGAAGCCAATACTAACATTTACAGAGGAAAACTACAAAACAACACTGTAAAAAAAAAAATCTTAAAAAATTATGGTAAAAAAATAGCAGCTGTGGTTGACAGAACTTCTTAAGTATATTTGACAATTAAATATTTAAGAGAAACTAACACATACAGTATCCAATATTCCAACAAAATCATGCAGTGCTTCAATACGGCATAGCTTAGTAAGATTATAAAAATACTTTCATGAAGTCAAAACCGATCATTGCTAATTATTCATTTATGCAAGGTTGATAGGCCACTCAGACCAAATAGTTTTTGTTTGGTAGTCTTACATTGTGTGACTTATGGAGGTGGAAACTACAAAATTATCTTTGGGAAAGGCACAAAATTGATAGTTGAAACAAGTAAGTTCATGATTTTCAGAATTATGTGTCATGAATTTATTATATTTGATATCTGTCCTTTATAACAGTTGTCAGTTTAAAGCAAATAATCTGTACCATTAAAGGATAGTACAGCAATGATCTGAATATGAAAGAACAGATCATGAAAATAAATACGTTATTTGACAGTTAATATAATGGATGTTTAAAGAATATTACAGCATAAGTAGAATTCATTTTGACTTAAGACCCATTGGGAATGTTGGGTCATATCAGCAAAAATGCAGTACGTAAAATATTGCTGTCATTTTTACACATTACACCCAAATACAAACTACATTCTGATTCTGTTTTGGTTGGTCAAACATCTATTTTATTATCAGAGGGGATTTAACATTTCAGTACAAAGTTCCCTTTATCTGGAAACAGTGTTTATGAGTTTTACAGAGTGATCTGAAGCATCTGGGTATCCCTAGTTTTTGGTGTTTGGTTTTGTAGTGTGTGACTGCCGGTGGATTCAATAAGCTTATAATAGGGACAGGCACAAAGTTGATAATCAACACAAGTAAGTTAATTATTCCTTAGTACACTCTAAAGGTACCACTGACACGACATTGTGAAAAGCTTTCATTTTTCTTCTCTATGATAAGTAATTAGTAGGACAAGATCTATAGCATGAGAGCATAAAACTGCTTTAAAGCCTAAACTAATATTTTTTGTACTAAAGCTCTATATTTTTCTATTAAATTCTATATTGAATTTGTGTTTCCCTTAAGCAACATGTTTTTGTATAGCTATATAACTGTGTGTGACTAGCACTGGAGTAAAGAAAGTAATATTTGGGAAAGGCACAAGACTTTTTATAAATTCAGGTAAAACTCTTCTTTTTTTCATATATCTTTTTCCAAGAGATAACACAAAAACCAACATTGACTCACTTTTACAAGAAATATGTAAGATATATAATAGCAAGTGATAAAACTTTATTTATTTTTAAATTAAACTTTAAAATGCCTTAAAGAAGATTCATAAAAACAGAGCGATGGTACACGTGTTAGATGGTTTTGGTGGTGTGGTCTTCTATTGTGTGACTGGAGCTGGAAATAAGTTCATCTTTGGGGCAGGTACAAAGCTGATAATCGAAACAAGTAAGTTTATTAATGCTAATGCATAGGCATATATTTTATGATTATATTATATTTATATAATTATATTAGTTTATTATCGAGATGTTTTATTTGCTCCTTTGTACCTAGCCATTCAAAAAATTTAAAACAATCTTTCTAAGCAGTTAAGCTGATGTTAACGCTCACAGAGGAAAACTACAAAACAACACTGTAAAAAATCCATACAAATTACAGTAAAAAAAACCAGCAGCTGTGGCTGACAGAACTTTACAGTAAAAATGCGGTAGCAACATTTCAGGTGTTATGGACTTTAACTTACACACTCACACAAAAGTATACTTCATTAAGTAATAAATAGTTAATTTAGCAACTGACTGAAGTACTAAAATCTGTTTTGTACTCTTATAATACACTGATAACCTCCATAAAACACAGGTGGTCATGAAAAAGCACATGCAGAATCTGCGTTCAAGTTACTTTTCCACAAGTTAAGTAAATACTAATATACAGAAGGTGCACGGTGTCGTACACACAAACACAAAACATAATTACACAACATAAGGTGTAAAATAAAATCCTAACGTACATAATTGATCAGAAAAAAAGCTTAGAAGAAACAGTGAAAAACAAACAAATGTGAAGTGTCAACTGGCGTTGTCAGTTTAGATTTTTCACTGTAAAATATAACTTGTTTTTTTCACCTTCAAAAACAGTTTTTTACTGTAAAAGTACATGAAATGTCCTGAGAGTTATTATATTATAGTTTCTCACGTATATAGTAAGGGAACTTACCATTAACAAACTGACAAGTTTTTTACTGTAGCATAAAGTTATTGGTTTGGTAAATGCTATTGTGTGACTTCATCTGGTGTCAGGCAAATCTATTTTGGCTCTGGGACCAAACTGATTGTTCAAACAAGTAAGTGTTTTTAGAGGCTAAAAGGAGAGTAAAGATGTAAAAACTTAACGCTTAAAAACAGTAATGCATAATAAGATATGAATAAAATACAAGTTCATAATGTGTAGTCCTTAATAGAAACTAATGCATATTTAACCTCGCATGCAATATGCTAGTAAAATGGCAAAATGTGCTGTAATACCAAATGTCATGCACTTTGAAATGCATATTTAATACCCTTTATCCATGACTGCCTAATATAGTCTTTCAGGTAGTTTTTGCTTAGTGGTCTTATGTTGTGTGACTTCTGGAAGTAGAGTTAAGCTTTTCTTTGGGACAGGCACAAAGTTGATAGTTAACACAAGTAAGTGTTTTTTTTAGTAAAAAGGTATAAAACATTTTTATATATAGTGATTTTTGTTGTTGTTGAAATTAGTAAAGAGGTATGAAACGAGACATTTACATTCCTGAAATACCAGCAAAATGGTCATTTTCCAATGTGCTGTTTACTAATAGTCATGCATTATTATATTTAAAATACCTTATCAATTACAAATGGTCGTATTAGTCATTAAAATTTTATAAAGTTACTGGTAAGGTAGTTTTTGCTTTGTTGTCATACATTGTGTGACTTCTGGAACTGGACTTTACAAGCTTATCTTTGGGAAAGGCACACAATTGATAGTTGAAACAAGTAAGTGCTAATTAATTTCTACTGATTCTTTTTTGTCGCTGTTTAATCTTGTTTTTGTTCCAGACAGAAAGTTCTTGGAATAACAAAAGCAATATCGACTCTAAATGTATAATTCTTCCATGATCTGCCATTTAACATAGCGTCTTTTCAGTTTACAGTTTGTGCTGGGATAGTCATAGTTTTAGGGTATTAAAACAAATTTAACCTGGTACACTGTACCCTGTCTTACATTAAGGAATGAATACAACATGGACATTAAGTTAAATTTATAAGTTTTCTTTCTTTCAGTGGCAGATGTAAAACATATTGTTGAGGAAGTTAGTGTAGAGATGAAATATAATGTGTGACTCAGAGTGGAGGCTGGAAAATCCATTTTGGCTCTGGAACCAAACTAACCGTTGAAAGTAGTAAGTGATTTCTAAAAAATGTGGAAACATTTGTTGGAAATGATTATTTCCGGCTTAATATAGATTGTTTAATGTATAAAGCATATTTTACAGTAGTATAGAAATACCAACTTAACATGATAATTAGTTAAATGTTAAACATATGGGATCATAACATTTTAACTATAACTTTGAACTGATTAATAATATTGGAGAACATTAATGCCTGAAGATTTGTATTATTTTGGTTTGATAAAGCTAGAGTCTTAGTGTGAGGGATTTTGCTGTGTTGTTTCATACTGTGTGAATTTTGGAGGTGGACAAAAGCTTATTTTTGGAACGGGCACAAAGCTAGAAATTCAAACAAGTAAGTTTTTTTTTGTACAGTTGCAGGGTATTTGTGCAGATTTGACTTATTGTGCAGATTTATTGTCTGTGGTCCAGCATGGTATTTACTGGAATGTCTTGATTAATTAACTTTAATATGGCCCTCAAAAAATGTTTATTAAATAAACCCACATTAATTTAGTGTATACTTAATCTGCAAAATATCTTTAGTCTAAGGCACAAACAGTGATCACTGGCCTTAATAGTCTGCGTTTCTAAGGCTAAATAGATTTTGCTCTGTGGTCACATACTGTGTGACTACTGGAGCTAATGTCAATAAACTATTCTTCGGGACAGGCACAAAATTGATCATCGGAACAAGTAAGAAGGAAATAATTATTTTACTTTTATTAATTATATTTTTTAAGTTTTTAGTCAATTTTTATTATTCTGATGGGTAACTCAAAATGACCTGTGGTGTGGTTATTGTTATACACTTTAAGCTAGAATATGGCGAAACACGCATTTACAGAGGTTTGAAGTCTGAGATGTTTTTGTGCAGCTATATAATCCTGTGTGACTAACACTGGAGGTGCTAAAATGATATTTGGTACTGGAACAAAGCTCACAGTACAGTCAGGTATGGCGCAATAATATATTCCCCAATTTATTTTCCTTATCTCTAAAATATCCTGTTGGATATTCTGGTTTCAGAATTAAGCTGAAATTGATACTTAAAAAAATCTAAGTTAAAAAGAAAAACAATTTAATCTGATTGTAAATGCAAATAAACATACATATTTAAAACCAGCCCGTTAATAAAAAAAACTGTTAGCAGAACTTTAGGTGATGAAGCAGAATGACTGGGTAAAAATGGAAAATGTTATGAAGCTCAGCACTGTGTGTCAACAAACTATGGAGGGAAATTTATACTTGGCGAAGGCACAAACCTAGTTGTTAATACAAGTAAGTGTGTGCTTTAAGAATGTCAATAATACGAAACTCGCTAAAAAAAATTCAAATTTTGTTAAACTGAAATTCATAGTCAACAACAATTATGGATATACATGCATTGTCAAAAAAATTATGCATTGTAATTACATCGGGTGTATACAAGCTTATTTTTGGGAGAAGCACAAAGTTGATTATTGATTAAAAAATTAAGGTAATAATCATCTACTATTTCTCAAATGAAGCTGTGTTGTAAAACTGTCCTTTCGAAGCTCAGTGTAGTTGGATACTGACCTCTGGTCTTGGTAAATTAAGATCACAATGGAAGTGCAGTCAGAAAATGTTATGAAGTTAAGCACTGTGTGTCTAATAACTTTGGAGGGAAACTAATTTTTGGTCAAGGTACAAATCTGCGTGTAGACACAAGTAAGTGGATTTGCTTTTAAGAATTGCAATATTATGGAAGTAGTTAAAAAAATAGCTACAATTTGACAAGAACAAGTGTGTAAAAAAAAATGAAAGAATGCATGAGAAAGGACAGTTATACTAGCAAATCAAATTAGTTAACGTCCACTAAAAAAAGCTATACATTATTATAAACTGATTAATCCAAATAATTTTATTTGACGTTTAATAGAGGGAAGAAACTGTTTTACCCTGGTAGATGTCCAGTAATGTTAAAAACAGTGTTTTAATGGCCTTAAATACATAATACGTACTTATTTTGCTAAATATTTTGGAATATATTGCTAATATAATAAAGAGTCAAACAGTCCACTGTAGAGAGTTCTAGTTATCAGCTTTAGCACTGTGTGACTTCTGGAAGTTCATATGGAAAGATAATCTTTGCGTCTGGAGCAAAATTAGAAATTCACACAAGTGAGTATCCAGATCTATATCTACTCGTATGTTGTTTCAAACTTCTTGTGTTACAAGAAACAAGACTGCACAAGGTTATTTGTGTTTTTTTCTTCTGTTAAAAATCCATCAGGTTAATTTATATAAAGCAAATAGATCTTTTTCATTTGTAAGTGCAAAATGTAGAAATCCTACACTCTTAAAAATAAAGGTGCTTCACGATGCCATAGAAGAACCTTTTTGTCTAAATGGTTCCATAAAGAACCTTTAACATCTGAAGAACCTTTCTGTTTCCCAAAAGGTTCTTTGTGGCGAAAGAAGGTTCTTCAGATTACAAAAAGGTAAGAAAGAGATGGTTCTTTAAAGAACCTTTGACTGAATGGTTCTTTGTGGAACCAAAAATGGTTCTTCTATGGCATCGCTTGAAGAACCTTTTGAAGCACCTTTATTTTTAAGAGTGTAGTATGAATGTTTGTAGAATATGGGTGTTTTATGTGAGCGTGTAGAGTAATTGCTAAGAGGAAATGCAGTGTGTGACTGGAAGTGGAAATGGGAAAATAATTTTTGGCTCTGGAACCAGACTTACTGTTGAATCAAGTAAGTTAATAATACTTTTTATGATGAAGTTTTAAATTGAAATGAGAAAAGGACCTTGTACAAATTCAGCAGTGCTTAGAAACAATGTAGGTACTCAAAGTACTTCCAACTGTTTTTCTTCTGAAACTTTTTTTTCTCCACAATTCAGCACTCATATAAATAACTTTTTTTCCCCCCAGTTTTTATATACAAGAAAATGTCTTGGATATTCTGTAGCGTAATTACAAAAATGTAGAATCCTCACAGTCTATTGGAATATAGATAAAGTGTTTTGTGGGTGTAGAGTAATTGCAAAGGGGGACTGCAGTGTGTGACTGCAGGTGGAACCTACAAAATCTATTTTGGTTCTGGAACTAAACTTCATGTTGAAACAAGTAAGTGAGAAATACATTAACAAACACGGAAGTGTAATTAGCAAAATTATCTTTGAGACAGGCAAAGTTGATAACTGAAACAAGTTGGTGACAAGAAATTACTAAAAGCTTTTTCACTTAATGTTTAAGAGTTTTTCATCACAATATTATTTTAGGTATCATCCCCACGTGATGTCCGAAGTTTAAGAAGTTTCCCATAAATAATTAGCATTGTAAAAGTTTGTAAAATATGTGTAAACTTAAAATGCTTGATATAATGCTCCCAAAGATTGTAGTATTTGTCAAATTAAAGGAAAAAAGCAACGAACCAGCGAAAACAAATTATTGCAAAATTGTACTATTAAAATAGATTTTTTTATTGCAAACCTTAAAAATAAAGCAATTCCAGGCAGTACAATGTAGAAATAATCAAAAGAGGTAATTTGTATGGTTGCTAACACTGTGTGTCATATTCTGAAAAGATCATCTTTGGTCAAGGAACAACAATTATCGTAAATTCGAGTAAGTAGAAACAAAACCTGAATTATTAATTTATTGTTTAATGTATAGTGTCTGTTTTCATTTTCACACGTCATTTTTCAAACAAGACTTCAGGTCTCTTTAGATCATTCAAAATAATTATATTGTCCTGGTTTTGTAATATAATTAAGTTGTGAATCTGTAAAATTCTGTAAGACCTGTTTGTCAGGGCTGATAGATTTTGCTGTGCCGTGTAATAATGTGTGACTTATGGAAGTGGAGTAAACAAAATTATCTTTGGGACAGGAACAAAGTTAATCATTGAAACAAGTAAGTTTGTTTTAATTTTTGTTGAGAATTGTTAAAAAAAATTGAATACCTGGTATGTAGGACTAAATAAAGCATTCATCCACTTGAATGATGTCTAAAGTTTAGGATGTTTCCCATTAGTAGTTAGTATGTTTTAGTGCTGCGGTGTAAAACTGTGTGACTGATGCTGGGGGACGGAAAGTGATATTTGGAAAAGGAACAAAACTAACCATCAACTCAGGTAGTGCTTAATTTTCATAAATGGCTATTTTCATATAATAATATTAAACAACAACAAACATAAAATGCTTGACATAATCCAAGGATTTCAGCATTTCAGTCACATTTCTGAAAATAAGCAAAAAAAGCAAACACACACAAAACCCCCCCTTAAAATATACTTTTAAAATAATTATATTTTGCCTGCAAAACTTAAAAATAATTGTTTCTCTATAGAGTACAATCCGATAATCACCAGAGTAATTTATATAGTTGCTAACAATATTCTGATAATATTATCTTTGGTCAAGAAACAAGGGTTATAATAAAGTCAAGCAAGTAAACAAACTAATCTGAATTATTTAGTTCTCATGTGAAGTGAAGTCTGTTTTCTGGTGGTTTTCACACCAAAAAGACTGATATCATAAGACCATTTATGTTAGTGATACTAATATCCTTTTTGTAATTTACAAAACTCTATAGATTATTATAGATTAATTGCTTTTCTCTGTTGATTTTTAAAGTAAAATATGTGTTTCTGAACCAGATGGATCGCTTATCAGTACATTCACCAGTAAATTAACCTGAACATCTTGATGTAGCCGGTCTCTAATTATTAGTTTTTGTTGTGAGGTTTTTCATTGTGTGAATGATGCGGGATATGGGAAGATTATCTTTGGAACAGGAACAAAATTGATAGTTTCAACACGTAAGTGAACAATCTTGCTGTTGATTAAAGTTAAGATTGTATGATATTAGATATTTTTGTCTCTTTTCAGTAAGTTGCTTTAAAATTCAATAAACAACAATCAACAATCAGGTTTTACTAAATCAAACAGTGGCACTCATTACTATATTAATAATCTTAAATTTTTGTAAAGCCGTGTAACTCTGTGTGACTAACACTGCAGGACGTATAATATTTGGGAAAGGAACAAAATTTACTGTTGATTCAGGTATAGTTCAAATCTATCATTACAGCATTTTCAGTTTTTTATTTTATGTATTTATATAAAATGGCAGGGATATTGCTCATAGTTCTTTTATTTCAACTGGT
This sequence comes from Sinocyclocheilus grahami, assembly GCF_001515645.1. Lineage (NCBI taxonomy): Eukaryota > Metazoa > Chordata > Actinopteri > Cypriniformes > Cyprinidae > Sinocyclocheilus > Sinocyclocheilus grahami. The sequence goes on along the minus strand of NW_015506058.1, from coordinate 172,088 downwards.
CTTTAATAGTTTTTTTTCTGTAGTCATCTTAAAAGATTCTACATCCTCATTCCGGATAGTTTTTGTTGTGAAGTTTCTGGTTGTGTGAAATCTGGAGGATATGAGAAAATTATCTTTGGAACTGGAACAAAATTGATAGTAAATTCACGTAAGTTGTTGCCTACTAATGAGTTTTGTTTGATAAATCTGCTTTTGGTCTCAGATTAGGTTTGGAGATTAGGATTAGTTTTAGACAGTACAGTATATTCAATCTCTGAAAGCCTTTCTCTTGAGATTTTTGAAATGATGCTTCCTGCTGTGTGAATGTGGGATTGGACAAGATCATTTTTGGAAAAGGCACACAATTACTAATTGAGCCAAGTAAGTGTACAGGAGCGCTGTTGTCTGATTTGAACCAAAAATATCAAGTTTTTGAAATTACATATTCTTAAACTTTGCGAGCTTTACTGATGTCTAATGCAGAAATACACTTTAATTAATGTAGACCAACACACATAGTATCCTGTTCCGAATATAAAAATAAACATGAACATATTTGACGTATTTTTACTTAAACATTTAATATTTAAAAAAAATTTTAAGTTTGCAATCACATATAGCAAGCTCATTTGTTCAAAGCGATTGACATTGTATTGAAGATATATATTTGATTAGTTGGAACAAAGCTCACAGTACAGTCAGGTATGGCGCAATAATATATTCCCCAATTTATTTTCCTTATCTCTAAAATATCCTGTTGGATATTCTGGTTTCAGAATTAAGCTGAAATTGATACTTAAAAAAATCTAAGTTCAAAAGAAAAACAATTTAATCTGATTGTAAATGCAAATAAATATACATATTTAAAACCAGCCCGTTAATAAAAAAAACTGTTAGCAGAACTTTAGGTGATGAAGCAGAATGACTGGGTAAAAATGGAAAATGTTATGAAGCTCAGCACTGTGTGTCAACAAACTATGGAGGGAAATTTATACTTGGCGAAGGCACAAACCTAGTTGTTAATACAAGTAAGTGTGTGCTTTAAGAATGTCAATAATACGAAACTCGCTAAAAAAAATTCAAATTTTGTTAAACTGAAATTCATAGTCAACAACAATTATGGATATACATGCATTGTCAAAAAAATTATGCATTGTAATTACATCGGGTGTATACAAGCTTATTTTTGGGAGAAGCACAAAGTTGATTATTGATTAAAAAATTAAGGTAATAATCATCTACTATTTCTCAAATGAAGCTGTGTTGTAAAACTGTCCTTTCGAAGCTCAGTGTAGTTGGATACTGACCTCTGGTCTTGGTAAATTAAGATCACAATGGAAGTGCAGTCAGAAAATGTTATGAAGTTAAGCACTGTGTGTCTAATAACTTTGGAGGGAAACTAATTTTTGGTCAAGGTACAAATCTGCGTGTAGACACAAGTAAGTGGATTTGCTTTTAAGAATTGCAATATTATGGAAGTAGTTAAAAAAATAGCTACAATTTGACAAGAACAAGTGTGTAAAAAAAAATGAAAGAATGCATGAGAAAGGACAGTTATACTAGCAAATCAAATTAGTTAACGTCCACTAAAAAAAGCTATACATTATTATAAACTGATTAATCCAAATAATTTTATTTGACGTTTAATAGAGGGAAGAAACTGTTTTACCCTGGTAGATGTCCAGTAATGTTAAAAACAGTGTTTTAATGGCCTTAAATACATAATACGTACTTATTTTGCTAAATATTTTGGAATATATTGCTAATATAATAAAGAGTCAAACAGTCCACTGTAGAGAGTTCTAGTTATCAGCTTTAGCACTGTGTGACTTCTGGAAGTTCATATGGAAAGATAATCTTTGCGTCTGGAGCAAAATTAGAAATTCACACAAGTGAGTATCCAGATCTATATCTACTCGTATGTTGTTTCAAACTTCTTGTGTTACAAGAAACAAGACTGCACAAGGTTATTTGTGTTTTTTTCTTCTGTTAAAAATCCATCAGGTTAATTTATATAAAGCAAATAGATCTTTTTCATTTGTAAGTGCAAAATGTAGAAATCCTACACTCTTAAAAATAAAGGTGCTTCACGATGCCATAGAAGAACCTTTTTGTCTAAATGGTTCCATAAAGAACCTTTAACATCTGAAGAACCTTTCTGTTTCCCAAAAGGTTCTTTGTGGCGAAAGAAGGTTCTTCAGATTACAAAAAGGTAAGAAAGAGATGGTTCTTTAAAGAACCTTTGACTGAATGGTTCTTTGTGGAACCAAAAATGGTTCTTCTATGGCATCGCTTGAAGAACCTTTTGAAGCACCTTTATTTTTAAGAGTGTAGTATGAATGTTTGTAGAATATGGGTGTTTTATGTGAGCGTGTAGAGTAATTGCTAAGAGGAAATGCAGTGTGTGACTGGAAGTGGAAATGGGAAAATAATTTTTGGCTCTGGAACCAGACTTACTGTTGAATCAAGTAAGTTAATAATACTTTTTATGATGAAGTTTTAAATTGAAATGAGAAAAGGACCTTGTACAAATTCAGCAGTGCTTAGAAACAATGTAGGTACTCAAAGTACTTCCAACTGTTTTTCTTCTGAAACTTTTTTTTCTCCACAATTCAGCACTCATATAAATAACTTTTTTTCCCCCCAGTTTTTATATACAAGAAAATGTCTTGGATATTCTGTAGCGTAATTACAAAAATGTAGAATCCTCACAGTCTATTGGAATATAGATAAAGTGTTTTGTGGGTGTAGAGTAATTGCAAAGGGGGACTGCAGTGTGTGACTGCAGGTGGAACCTACAAAATCTATTTTGGTTCTGGAACTAAACTTCATGTTGAAACAAGTAAGTGATTAATACATTAACAAACACGGAAGTGTAATTAGCAAAATTATCTTTGAGACAGGCAAAGTTGATAACTGAAACAAGTTGGTGACAAGAAATTACTAAAAGCTTTTTCACTTAATGTTTAAGAGTTTTTCATCACAATATTATTTTAGGTATCATCCCCACGTGATGTCCGAAGTTTAAGAAGTTTCCCATAAATAATTAGCATTGTAAAAGTTTGTAAAATATGTGTAAACTTAAAATGCTTGATATAATGCTCCCAAAGATTGTAGTATTTGTCAAATTAAAGGAAAAAAGCAACGAACCAGCGAAAACAAATTATTGCAAAATTGTACTATTAAAATAGATTTTTTTATTGCAAACCTTAAAAATAAAGCAATTCCAGGCAGTACAATGTAGAAATAATCAAAAGAGGTAATTTGTATGGTTGCTAACACTGTGTGTCATATTCTGAAAAGATCATCTTTGGTCAAGGAACAACAATTATCGTAAATTCGAGTAAGTAGAAACAAAACCTGAATTATTAATTTATTGTTTAATGTATAGTGTCTGTTTTCATTTTCACACGTCATTTTTCAAACAAGACTTCAGGTCTCTTTAGATCATTCAAAATAATTATATTGTCCTGGTTTTGTAATATAATTAAGTTGTGAATCTGTAAAATTCTGTAAGACCTGTTTGTCAGGGCTGATAGATTTTGCTGTGCCGTGTAATAATGTGTGACTTATGGAAGTGGAGTAAACAAAATTATCTTTGGGACAGGAACAAAGTTAATCATTGAAACAAGTAAGTTTGTTTTAATTTTTGTTGAGAATTGTTAAAAAAAATTGAATACCTGGTATGTAGGACTAAATAAAGCATTCATCCACTTGAATGATGTCTAAAGTTTAGGATGTTTCCCATTAGTAGTTAGTATGTTTTAGTGCTGCGGTGTAAAACTGTGTGACTGATGCTGGGGGACGGAAAGTGATATTTGGAAAAGGAACAAAACTAACCATCAACTCAGGTAGTGCTTAATTTTCATAAATGGCTATTTTCATATAATAATATTAAACAACAACAAACATAAAATGCTTGACATAATCCAAGGATTTCAGCATTTCAGTCACATTTCTGAAAATAAGCAAAAAAAGCAAACACACACAAAACCCCCCCTTAAAATATACTTTTAAAATAATTATATTTTGCCTGCAAAACTTAAAAATAATTGTTTCTCTATAGAGTACAATCCGATAATCACCAGAGTAATTTATATAGTTGCTAACAATATTCTGATAATATTATCTTTGGTCAAGAAACAAGGGTTATAATAAAGTCAAGCAAGTAAACAAACTAATCTGAATTATTTAGTTCTCATGTGAAGTGAAGTCTGTTTTCTGGTGGTTTTCACACCAAAAAGACTGATATCATAAGACCATTTATGTTAGTGATACTAATATCCTTTTTGTAATTTACAAAACTCTATAGATTATTATAGATTAATTGCTTTTCTCTGTTGATTTTTAAAGTAAAATATGTGTTTCTGAACCAGATGGATCGCTTATCAGTACATTCACCAGTAAATTAACCTGAACATCTTGATGTAGCCGGTCTCTAATTATTAGTTTTTGTTGTGAGGTTTTTCATTGTGTGAATGATGCGGGATATGGGAAGATTATCTTTGGAACAGGAACAAAATTGATAGTTTCAACACGTAAGTGAACAATCTTGCTGTTGATTAAAGTTAAGATTGTATGATATTAGATATTTTTGTCTCTTTTCAGTAAGTTGCTTTAAAATTCAATAAACAACAATCAACAATCAGGTTTTACTAAATCAAACAGTGGCACTCATTACTATATTAATAATCTTAAATTTTTGTAAAGCCGTGTAACTCTGTGTGACTAACACTGCAGGACGTATAATATTTGGGAAAGGAACAAAATTTACTGTTGATTCAGGTATAGTTCAAATCTATCATTACAGCATTTTCAGTTTTTTATTTTATGTATTTATATAAAATGGCAGGGATATTGCTCATAGTTCTTTTATTTCAACTGGTCTTTAATAGTTTTTTTTCTGTAGTCATCTTAAAAGATTCTACATCCTCATTCCGGATAGTTTTTGTTGTGAAGTTTCTGGTTGTGTGAAATCTGGAGGATATGAGAAAATTATCTTTGGAACTGGAACAAAATTGATAGTAAATTCACGTAAGTTGTTGCCTACTAATGAGTTTTGTTTGATAAATCTGCTTTTGGTCTCAGATTAGGTTTGGAGATTAGGATTAGTTTTAGACAGTACAGTATATTCAATCTCTGAAAGCCTTTCTCTTGAGATTTTTGAAATGATGCTTCCTGCTGTGTGAATGTGGGATTGGACAAGATCATTTTTGGAAAATGGCACTCATTACTATATTAATAATCTTAAGTTTTTGTAAAGCCGTGTAACTCTGTGTGACTAACACTGCAGGACGTATAATATTTGGGAAAGGAACAAAACTTACTGTTGATTCAGGTATAGTTCAAATCTATCATTACAGCATTTTCAGTTTTTTATTTTATGTATTTATATAAAATGGCAGGGATATTGCTCATAGTTCTTTTATTTCAACTGGTCTTTAATAGTTTTTTTTCTGTAGTCATCTTAAAAGATTCTACATCCTCATTCCGGATAGTTTTTGTTGTGAAGTTTCTGGTTGTGTGAAATCTGGAGGATATGAGAAAATTATCTTTGGAACTGGAACAAAATTGATAGTAAATTCACGTAAGTTGTTGCCTACTAATGAGTTTTGTTTGATAAATCTGCTTTTGGTCTCAGATTAGGTTTGGAGATTAGGATTAGTTTTAGACAGTACAGTATATTCAATCTCTGAAAGCCTTTCTCTTGAGATTTTTGAAATGATGCTTCCTGCTGTGTGAATGTGGGATTGGACAAGATCATTTTTGGAAAAGGCACACAATTACTAATTGAGCCAAGTAAGTGTACAGGAGCGCTGTTGTCTGATTTGAACCAAAAATATCAAGTTTTTGAAATTACATATTCTTAAACTTTGCGAGCTTTACTGATGTCTAATGCAGAAATACACTTTAATTAATGTAGACCAACACACATAGTATCCTGTTCCGAATATAAAAATAAACATGAACATATTTGACGTATTTTTACTTAAACATTTAATATTTAAAACAATTTTTAAGTTTGCAATCACATATAGCAAGCTCATTTGTTCAAAGCGATTGACATTGTATTGAAGATATATATTTGATCAGTTCTTGCATCCCCTGAGAATTAAACCCTTTGCTTTTGGCACTATTTGGGCTATGTATAGATGTTTTCTATCGATTCTATTAATTCTACAACACCAAGTAATTGCTGAGGCATTAGCTACTGTGTGACTTATTCAGGGGGAAAAATAACATTTGCCTCTGGAACATCATTGACTGTTCATTCAAGTAAGTGTACGTGTGTAAGTGTAATATTTTTTAGAATTAATTGACAAAGTAAAAAGCTTTATTTATCACATTTGTTTATCATTGAAAAATTATTGCTAGTCTTTTTGCTGGTAAGCTTCTCAAGGTTTTTTTTTTTTTCTTTTGTCTCAAGGTAAATGATGTTGATCCACATTCAAGGGGATATTTATGATTTATTGTTTGTAGACCAGCATAGTAGTTTCTGGCATGCTTTCATTAAATTGCTTTAATATGGCCCTCAAAATCTTCTCTTGTTTCCATGCAGCTGTACCCGTTTCTCATTTTTAATTTAACTGGAAAACGTTGAATTGTATTTTCAATATAAATTCAACAAACTTATATTCACTATATATTTAATCTGCAAAATATCTTTAGTCTAAGGCACAAACAGTGTTCGTTAACCTTAATAGTCTTGTGTTTCTAAGGCTAATTAGTTTTTGCTCTGTGGTCACATACTGTGTGGCTTCTGGCGTTAACGTCAATAAACTATTCTTCGGTACAGGCACAAAATTGATCATTGGAACAAGTAAGGAAAAAACAAGCCTTTTTACTTTTATTAAACTGTATTGTGAATGTTATTGATTTTAAACTTGACGGGTAAATCTACGATCCCTATTCACATATCAATGCGCATAATTCCCTATGCATCTTAAAATAACAATTTAATAAAACTATCAAAATAATAATTTATTAAAATGTGAATTAGTATTAAGTGTTTACACTTTAAGCTAGCATGTGGCAAGAACAGACATGTTTTTACAAGGGTTTGAAGTCTGAGATGTTTTTGTGCAGATATATAGTCCTGTGTGACTAACTCTGGAGGTTTTAAAATGATATTTGGGACTGGAACAGAGCTCACAGTACAGTCAGGTATGGCACAATAATATATCATCTCTAAAATATCCTGTTAGATATACTGATTTCAGAATTAAACTAAAATTGATACTTTATTATTACTAAAAGTAATAATTTGTTAAATTGCAATTTGTATTCAACAACAATAGTGGATGTTGTGGATATACATGCCAGTCAAAGATTGTTTAAAAAACAAATTCAAGCAAAATGTTTTAGTATCTTAATTCAAATGCCCTCAGGCGCACTACATAGAGTTAGAGGTATGAGGTTTAGCAGTGTGTGGATGGTGGAATTGGAAAGCTGATCTTTGGGTCTGGCACAAAATTACATGTTTACTCTAGTAAGTATTCTACTCCTCAAATCCGATTAAATATATATTTCACATTCTACACTGATGTTGCAGTGTTTAGAGACTGGATGTTCTTATAATGGATATAATGGTAATTCAATATTATATCAGGTGTAGTTTAGTTGTGTAGATGAAACTTTTGCTGAGGAGTTTTATTGTGTGACTACATCTGGTGTATACACGCTTATTTTTGGGAGAGGTATGAAGGTGGTTAATTATCACCCAGTATTTCTCAGATAAAGCCTTATTGTAAAACTGTCCTTTTGAAGCTCAGTGTAGTTGGATACTGACCTCTGGTCTTGGTGATTGAGATCACAATGGAAGAGCAGTCAGAAAATGTTATGAAGTTAAGCACTGTGTGTCTAATAGCTATGGAGGGAAACTCATTTTTGGTCAAGGTACAAATCTACTTGTTGACACAAGTAAGTGGATTTGTTTGTAAGTATTGAATTATTAAAATGTTCATTACTTGATATGCATAGTACATAGAAAACATTTAAAAAGTTTGTGATGGAAGTAGTTAAAAACAGTTTACACTGGACAAGAAGAAGTGTGAAATGATGTAAAAAAAGAGAATGTATACGAAAGAACAGTTATATTAGCAAATCAAATTGCAGATAATGGCCTCTGAAAAAGCTATAAATTATCATACAATGATTAATCCACATAATTTTATTTGAAGTATAATAGAGGGTAGATTTTTGGCTAAGTATCATGGGCCTTAAGTTCATAATATGTACATATTTTGCTAAATATTTTGGTAAGAGTCAAACAGTCCACTGTAGAGAGTTTTCGTTATCACGGTTAGCACTGTGTGGATTCTGGAAGTTCATATGGAAAGCTAATCTTTGGGTCTGGCACAAAATTAGAAATTCACACAAGTGAGTATCTATATTATCCATCTATTTGTATTTTATTTGTTGTTTCAAAATTTCTTATGTCATATTTTTAATCTCTATTTCAAGACATTTTTGTACTATTAAAATCTTTAACTATCAGGATATTTTATATAAAATAAACAGATCTGCAGTTGCACCTAATTTTCCAAGTGCAATTGCAAAATTTGGAATACCTAATATCGTGTAGAGTAATTGCTAAGAGGAAATGTAGTGTGTGACTGGAACTGGAAACCGTAAAATCATTTTTGGCTCTGGAACCAGACTTTCTGTTGAAACAAGTAAGTCAATACTAATTCCTGTGATGCATTTCTAAAAAGAGAGAGAATAGTTGAACAAATTCAGCAGTAATTATATACACTGTAAGTAAGGAAAAGTACTTCCAGCTGTTTTTCTTCTAAAAGTTTTCCCACAATCTAGCACTCACCTTATTTATGTAAAATTTTAGTTTTTTTGTAATTACACTAATGTAGAATCCTCATAGTCTATTGGAATAGATAAAGTGTTTTGTGGGTGTAGAGTAATTGCAAAGGGGAACTGCAGTGTGTGACTGCAGATGGAACCTACAAAATCTATTTTGGTTCTGGAACTAAACTTCATGTTGAAACAAGTAAGTGATTAATACATTAACAAACACAGTGTAACTAACAAAATTATCTTTGAGACAGGCACAAAATCCATTTAATCAAAATATTATTTCAGATATCATACTTTAGGTTCTAAGTAGAATATTATCCACATGATGGCTGAAGGTTAATAGGATTCCCATAAGTAGTTTTGTAGCATATTTGCAGGTAAAAATTCAAATTCTTAAACACTTAAAACTTGCCGAAGATTGTAGTACATTTCTGGGCAATAAGAAACAACTAACCAACTAAAAACAAATATTTGAAACATACTGTTAAAAATCATTTTATTTTGATTGCAAAACTTAAAAATAATCTTTTCCTCAGGCAGTGCAATGTAGAAATAATCAAAAGAGGTAATTTGTATGGTTGCTAACACTGTGTGTCAAATTCGAATAAGATATTTTTTGGTCAAGGAACAAAGGTTATCGTAAATTCAGGTAAGTAGAAACAAAGCAATCTGAATTTATTTATTTATCATTTGACGTATAGTGTCTGTTGTCATTTTCACACATTTAAACCATTCAAAATAATTTTTATAATGTCCTGGTTTTGTGATGCAATTAATTTATGGATCTGTAAAATTCTGTAAGACCTGTTTGTCAGGGCTGATAGATTTTGCTGTGCCGTATAATAATGTGTGACTTATGGAAGTGGAGCAAACAAAATTTTCTTTGGGACAGGCACAAAGTTAATCATTGAAACAAGTAAGTTTGTTTTAATTGGTAAAATAAAGTAAAAAAATAAAATAAAAACATTTGACCCGATATGTAGGACTCAGTAAAGCATTAATCCACATGATGTCTAAACTTTAGGTTGTTTTGCATTAGTAGTTATGTTTTAGTGCTGCCATGTAAAACTGTGTGACTGATGCAGGAGGATGGAAAGTGATATTTGGAAAAGGAACACAACTTACAATTAACTCAGGTAGTGCTTAATTTTCATAACAACAACAAAAATATAAAAAGCTTGATATAATTCAAACAGTTCAGCATTTCAATTACATTTATGTAAAATAAAAACAAATAAACACACACACACACACACAAAACTCAAAAAGTTACCATTAAAAATGCCTTTTCAAATAAAGTTTCGACATTGCTTTAAAATTCTATAAAAATTCTTTATGCGTTCTTATAGGTTTTACTAAATCAGTGGCAGATGTGTTAAAAATAGTGGCACTCATTACTTAAACTCAAAAAGTTACCATTAAAAATGCCTTTTCAAATAAAGTTTCGACATTGCTTTAAAATTCTATAAAAATTCTTCTCAGTTCTCAGAAGTGCAACATCAATCTTTATGCGTTCTTATAGGTTTTACTAAATCAGTGGCAGATGTGTTAAAAATAGTGGCACTCATTACTTTATTAATCTTAAATTTTTGTAAAGTCGTGTAACTCTGTGTGACTAACAACGTGGGACGTATAATATTTGGGAAAGGAACAAAACTTACTGTTGATTCAGGTATAGTTCAAATATATCACTACAGCAGTTTCAGTTTCTTATTTTATGTATTTATATAAAATGTCCTTTGCAAATCAATGTGGCTGGTCTGTTTTGCAGAATCCTTTTATTTCAACTAGCCTTTAGTATTTTTTTTCAGTAGTCATCTTAAAAAAAAATGTCTACATCCTCATTCCGGATAGTTTTTGTTGTGACGTTTCTGGTTGTGTGAAATCTGGAGGATTTGACAAGATTATCTTTGGAACAGGAACAAAATTGATAGTAAATTCACGTAAGTTTAGTTCCTACTAATGAGTTTTGTTTGATAAATCTGCCTTTGGTCTCAGATTAGGTTTGGAGATTAGGATTAGTTTTAGACAGTATCTAAAACTAATAGTATCTAATATTTAGATTGAGAATCTCTGAAAGCCTTTCTCTTGAGATTTTTGAAATGATGCTTCCTGCTGTGTGAATGTGGGATTGGACAAGATCATTTTTGGAAAAGGCACACAGTTACTAATTGAGCCAAGTAAGTTAAATGGATCACTGTCATCTGAGTTGAACCAAAAATATCAAGTTTTTGAAATTAATAGCATGACATATTCTTGAACTATGCAAGCTTTACTGATGTCTAATGCAGAAATACACATCCATTAATGTAGACCAACATGTTTGACACATTTAGTATTTCTTTCTTTTTAAAAAGTTATGTTCACAATTGGCACGCCTGTTTTTTTAGAGCAACACTGAAAAAACACTGAAATTTTTTTAGTGTAGAAACAATTTTCAGTCGGACATTGCTGGTAAACGCCATATAAATACAAAGAAGTGAAAATACTGAACTAGTATTTTTCTGTAAAATTAACTCCTCTTTGTTTTATATACAGTTAAAAAAAATTTTTTTTTTTCATTTTTTACATTGATTGCTTTGTGTATAGATGTTTGACTATAGATTTGATTAATTATACAACACTCCCAAGTAATTGCTGAGGCATTAGCTACTGTGTGACTTATTCAGGGGACAAAGTAATGTTTGCTTCTGGAACATCATTGACTGTTCATTCAAGTAAGTATGAAGCTATTGCAGTTTACTGACAAATTGAAAAGCTCTGTAGTTGAGTTTTAAAAGTAAATTCACAATGTGATTCTGATTCTGATCCTGAAGTCGAGGAATGCTACTGAAGTACTTTATATGAATATAGTTATTCTAGGACAGTAAAACACTCAATAAAATTTATAGCTGCTTTGTATGCTTTGAAATCTTTGAAATTCAAGATTTCAAATATAAATTGTTTGTAACATTGTTAGGTCTCAAATTAAAAGTCCATATTATATTGGCAGAACTGTATTAGATATTGCCAGGATTTGCACTACTGTGTGACACTTGCTGACAAAATTATATTTGGTCAAGGCACAAAGCTGAATGTCGATTACAGTGAGTATTCAAATCATGACTGTTTTCTGCATTACGCATTGTCATTGCTGACATTTAATATTGTAACACCATTGACTAAAACTAAATTATATGTATAATGTAAGTAATGAAGAATGTTGAAAGTAAAAAACTGTTTAGATGTAGGCTATATAAATATTTTTAAAATTAAAAATTCATATGAAATATTTAAATATTTCTAGGGTAAAAAATAGATATATATAAATACAATTTTGAGAACGAAACTGTTTTTACTGTGAGGTTAGGTACTGTGTGAATGATGCGACTTGGAAGATTCATTTTGGAACAGGGACAACTTTGTATGTGAAGTCAAGTAAGAAATGTATTGCTATTTTAAAGTAGAGAAAAATACAATAAAATAGTTTACACTAACTTTAAAACATAAAAACTATAAGACATAACAATAGGCTAAATGTTTAAAAGTAACTAAAAATCACTATAAGTAATCTCAAATGAACGTTCAATCTCTAAAATATTATTGTTTTTTTATTAAATATTTTTTTCTGTTTATAATCAACACACAAATCAAACATGTTTGTCCCAGTTCATGGTAAACTGGCCATGTTTTTGTTGTGATTGTTTCTATTGTGTGGAGGGTTCTGGGAGAAAGATCATTTTTGGTCAAGGAACAACCTTAACAGTTGAATCAAGTAAGAGACGTTTACGTTCTGTGTTTATTACCACTTTTTAATTTCCTCGGAGACCAGTTTAATAAAAAGACTTTATCAACAAGTCTTCACATGTACATAGATGGTAACATTTATAGCAACACGATTTGACCTCCAAGACTATCACAACTAAACAAATCTAAAGCTTTTAAAGTAACATCAACAGTGATAGATAATTAAAAGTAATTAAACAAATTAAACAAGCATAAAATTTTGTTGTGAAAATAATGAAGTACAGCAGAGTCCTTGTTGCCTCTGAGGAAGAGTTTTTTGAAGAGATGTTTGTTACTGTGTGAATGATGCAACTCGAAAAATCATCTTTGGATCAGGGACAAGACTATTCGTAGAACCAAGTAGGACAACCTTTTGTTTTGTTTTGTATACATTTATAGTAATCTTTACATATTTCACAGCAATTTCTAAATGATATACTACAATAATAACACAATGGCCATGGCAGCAGTTCAAAACGGGGAACATGAATTTGTTGAGGGTCTAAGCAGTGTGTGAAATCAAACGTTAAGATCATATTCGGAGCAGGGACAAAGTTAACTGTTCAATCCCGTGAGTTCAAACATCTTGATATTTTATTATCTCTGCTTTTTATATTTATACGATTCCTGTTATTGTAGTCTTAACTAATGGAACAGCAGTGATTGTACATAAAAAGATAAATATTACTGAGGCTTCAATGAGCTTGTTTTTGTGAGGGATATTTCTATTGTGTGAATGTGGGGGTTGGCAGGATCTTGTTTGGAGAAGGGACAATGCTATACGTACAAGCAAGTAAGATTCCAGATAATATTGTTTTTAGGTAGTCTAACAAAGGTTATTACTTTGGTATTTGATACAGTATGTTGTATGAGAAACTCATTATTTGGTCAGGGAACACAGATATATGTCTGTTCCAGTAAGTACATTTATTGGATATTGATTAATGGCATTCTCAGTATTTATGAGTATCATATGTTGAAGTTGAAAATACTTCAAACACATTCATATTTAATTTACTGGAAAATGGATAATGTTCAATTCAAAATAAACATCCAAACAGACATGCTAACTCCGTAGTAAACAAGATACTTAGAGCTAAAATACTGAAATAAATACTCTTAAAATAAATCTCATTCCCTAAAATATAATTCAAATAAAAATGTTTTACAGTTTGTTATCTGCACCTTCATCATAATACGTATTTAAGCCCCAATTCCTGGTAAACTGGTCCTATTTTTGTTATGACTGTTTCTGTTGTGTGGATGCTGCTGGAAGGACAAAGATCATTTTTGGTCAAGGAACAACTTTAATAGTTCAATCAAGTAAGAGTCTTTTTACATACATTTCACAATAATGAGATGCGATTAACATGGTTTAATAAAAAAAAAAAGAATAGTGCCGGTGAACCATTGACATTGAAACAGTATAAAAATACACAATATAAAAAAATCATTCATTATATGATCTTTATTTCTTAATAGGCCATCAAGACGTAATCAAGTCTTTTATCACATTCACATAATTGTACTGTACTTAATCAAAGGCCTCCCCAAGAACATTTTGTCTGAGTGTTTGTTACTGTGTGAATTATGGAAACAACAAGATCATTTTTGGAAGTGGAACATCACTGACTGTTGAATCTCGTAAGACCAATTTTTTTTCATCAGTATATCATAGATGTGCAAAACAGATCCTCCAATTGCCAGTATTAGAATAATGTCTTAATTTACTACTAGATGTCAATCTTAACTTAAGTCAAAGTAAAGATATAAAAAGTTAATAGAATAAATAGCCACCTGTATTAAGTTAAATATGCAAATAATGTTAAATATTATTAGATTTTCTGTTTAAACAGCAGTTGAAAATATAATAATAATAGCCTTTACTAACCTGTGTTGGTATGAAAACACTGATATAATAACTTTTTAATATTTTCCTGTTTACAATTAAAGCAATTGAGCATATAATTGTAGCTTTCACTAAGAAGCTGCTTGTATTTAATGTAATAAGCCAAACCGTAACAAAGGTAGTTTTTGTGAGGACTCTTTGTATTGTGTGATTATTGGTGCAAACAAGGTCATCTTTGGAGAAGGGACGATGTTACATGTAGAAGCAAGTAAGAGACTGATCATGATTTCTTGCTTTATACTTCTGTTTGTGTCCAGAGGACAGCATTTGTAGATTGTAAATGAATTCATAAGATATCAGATTTTAAGGATATAAGTAGAAATAATGAGCACCTAGTTGTGCAGTTGAATCCAGATGTTGTTGCTCTGGTTTTCAACACAGTGTGAATAACAACAACAAGATCATATTTGGTCAGGGAACTCAGCTTCATGTTAACTCCAGTAAGTACAGTGCAATATTTATAATGATAAGAAATTACAAATTTATATAAATGAATGTATAATCGTAAAATATTTTTGAATATAATGGACGCTTAAAATGGTGTAATGTGAAACTTAAAATGCAAATGGCATTTCTAACTGAGTGACCAGTATAGTGTCTTTACTAAATGTATGAATAACATCCATTACAGTTTGTGATGTGCGATTTGAATTCTAAGTCACATTCTGTGCCAAAGTCATAAATAATAAAAAAATATAATTGAATCTGACAAAACATAATAATGACACAAAACTAAATAATTTACTAATTTCAGACGTTTATCAGTAATCAAACCTGACCATATCATGGCTCTATTAATGTACTTAGAGAGTTTTGCTGAGGCTTTTGTTAATGTGTGACTTATGACAAGATTATTTTTGGAGCTGGGACAAGACTAATTGTGGAATCTCGTAAGACCAAAACATTTATTTCTATGAATTCATCTCATTAATACAATAATTAATACAGCATTAATTCTTACAGTAAATCGTTCAATGTTAATACTCTTCTCAACATCAATTTTTGCTTTGCATTTAACTTAAAAGTTGAAATGTATAAAGAGTCCAAGAATAAAACTTAAAAAGTGTTACATATTTTCTTAAACAAGAAAACTTAGCAACAGAATAAATAATAGCAGACAGAATGGAGTGACAGTAAAAAGTTCATGGCTGTCATGTATGACATAAAGGAATATCACTTTTTTTTTATAATTTAACATTTAAATTAGTTTTATTCATGTTGATTAATAAACACTAGTATAATCTATAGGTTTTATTCATAATTAAAATTGATTTGACATCATTTATAGTAAATCTGTTCCCAGAAGTAATACAGAAGCTTTCCAAGTCATGTAACATGTTTTTGTAGTTAACAAAATAACTGTGTGACAACTGGAGTAAAGATAATATTTGGAAGTGGTACTCAAATTATTGTGGAGTCAAGTAAGTGAATTTATTTAATCAAACTTGTTCCACCTTTTAACTTAAGTCCACTTATTTCTCTACTTTCAATTTGATAAAGTAAACAATTAAAAAATGAATTTGGTTAATTTATATTTTAAGACGACCCAAGATGACGTTTGGATCAAGTCTTTATCAACAAGTCTTCACATGTACATAGATGGTAACATTTATAGCAACACAATTTGACCTCCAAGACTATCACAACTTAACAAATCTAAAGCTTTTAAAGTAACAACAGTAATCGACAGTGATAGATAATTAAAAAAAATTTACAATTGATCAAAGCTTCAAATTTTGTTGCGAAATAACGATGTACAGCAGAGTCCTTGTTGCCTCTGAGGAAGAGTTTTTTGAAGAGATGTTTGTTACTGTGTGAATGATGGAGCTCGAAAAATCATCTTTGGATCAGGGACAAGACTATTCGTAGAACCAAGTAGGACAACCTTTTGTTTTGTTTTGCATACATTTATAGTAATCCTTACATATTTCACAGCAATTTCTAAATGATATACTACAATAATAACACAATGGCCATGGCAGCAGTTCAAAACGGGGAACATGAATTTGTTGAGGGTCTAAGCAGTGTGTGAAATCAAACGTTAAGATCATATTTGGAGCAGGGACAAAGTTAACTGTTCAAACCCGTGAGTTCAAACATCTTGATATTTTATTATCTCTGATTTTTATATTTATACGATTCCTGTTATTGTAGTCTTAACTAATGGAACAGCAGTGATTGTACATAGAAAGATAAATATTACTGAGGCTTCAATGAGCTTGTTTTTGTGAGGGATATTTCTATTGTGTGAATGTGGGGGCTTCTAGGATCTTGTTTGGAGAAGGGACAATGCTACACGTACACGCAAGTAAGATTCCCATTAATATTGTTTTTAGGTAGCCTAAGGAAGGTTATTACTTTGGTATTTGATACAGCATGATGTATGGCAAACATATTGGCAAATCACATGATAAATCATATTTGGTCAGAGAACATAGTAGCATTTGGACAACACTTTATTCAGCTGATAATGTTATGCAACACACTCTACTGTTTGAGCTACAGGAAATCTTGTCATAATGTATGTCCAACCCATCTAAATTTGGGCGAAATCTCATCATGAAAGATTGTTAGCATTGAACATTACTTTATTCCCCTTATATTTTAACTACTACTTTTTTAGTTGAAAATAATGTCCATTTGTTTTCTTTGTTTGTTGTTTTTTCGAAACAATGAACTCAAATAAATAAATGTTTTTGTTTATATCATGGCAAATAGCAAATGATGGAGAATGTTTAAGAAACCTGTTTGAAAACAGTCATTATTGAATTGAAATTCAGAAATGACACACTTTACCCCATTACGTTTTTAAGCCCATTAATATAATATATCCCCATATATAACAAAATAGATACATTTAAATGTTTTTTGAGACCCTTGGGATGCCCTTTTTGTTGAGAGCTTCAGCAATGTGTGAATGACGGGACATACAAAGTCATTTTTGGAAGTGGAACTTTACTCTCTGTGGAATCCAGTAAGAAACATAATTATTCCCATCAAATTACCTTAACAGCTAAATTTCATTCATTTAAATGTAAATGATTACCATACTGCTCATTATTTTTGTAAATCGTTTAATTTGTTATGTCCAATTACTAAACATTCAATATTGAACAAATAATGCATATAGCACAAATAATGCAGAGTAGGTTTAATATTTTTAAAGTGCACCCATATCAAGTTTTATGAAACATTATGTTTGCATAATAATCTACTATATATAACAAGAACTTTGGTAGTATAACAGAGTGTCAGTTATAGGGATGATAAATTATTGATAGAGTATATGTTAGTGTGTGACATCAACTGGAATAGGAAAAGTTATATTTGGAGCCGGGACACAGTTGAAAGTTCAGATTAGTGAGTATAGTGTAATGTTTGTGTTATGTTTACTTACACATGATGTGCAAAGTATTTCTGTCAATATTTTGACATTGATGGCTCATTGCGCATTGGTTTTTGTGCTGTGGTTAAGTGCTGTGTGTATACTGGCAATAAGATTATATTTGGAAAAGGGACCCAATTAGTTGTCACTGCACGTAAGTCATATTTTTTGTCTACGGATATCCAACTTTTAATTAGTAGTTTCTGTGAGTCCATTATTAGAGTCCATTAAAGAAATAATCAAACATGACTAAAAGCCAAAACAGAATCTAAAATACAGTACATCTAATAAAAGGGAAAACAAATCCATTTTATTCTAACGCATTTTCTCTTACTCTTACTCACTTCTGTTATTTTTATATATATTAAAAAAACATGTTTAGTGTTAGTGTATTTCTACGTTGAATTAAATAAAAAAATTACAAAGCTTGCATTAGTTATTTGTAATGGGATCAGATGTTGTGTGACTGATGGAGTTCGAATAATATTTGGCAAAGGAACCGAACTCAAAATACAACAGAGTAAGTTGAATTTTTCCAGCTTAAAGTTAACATTTTTAAACAAATGGTGTCCATTCACATTCTGCAATCAATCAACTATATTTTATTTATCATTTCTTTTATAGATAGTTTTTTGAATTAGTTTCATTCTTTCTCATCAATGTAAAAATCAAAGCAAAGAGAAAATAAATGGCAAGAAAATTATTTATATGGCAATTATAAGTAGTTTTTGTGCACAATGCTTTCATTGTGTGACATCAAACTGGAAGGTCATTTTTGGTTCAGGAATTCAACTGAGAGTTGAACAAAGTGAGTATTAATCAAAGCATCGAAAAATGTATAACTTTGTTTTTTTTAGCTCTCGCTGCAGATTAGATGAAATATTATTGAAATACGTTAGTTTCAAACCTTTGTCAATATTGTAGCATTTAAAAAAATAATTTATAGGACTTTATCTAGTAGTTACTGACTTTTTTTGAGATGTAGTTTGACATTGTCAAATCTGATCAGAGGTTTTGTGATTACTTTTAGATTAATGCAAATTTTGTCAGATTTTAATTGACTGTTAAGCAACCAAAACATGCAAGAGTTTTTAGTGAATGTTTAAAGGCTGTGTGAATACTGGATATAAGATTATCTTTGGCAGTGGAACCAATCTTGTCATACAATCAAGTAAGTAAAATGTATTAAAAAAACACAAAAAAAAACAAATTATTCATCATAATCACTTTTTTTTTCCTTTCCCTAATATAATATGATTCTGCATTACTAATACAAAAAAATGTTCAAGCACAGTTTGTTTAGTCAAACTATAGTGAAGATATTTAAAAAAAGTTATTTTGCAGTGTTTTATGATTTAATATTTTATAATATGCTATGTAATACATAATGTGAATTATGGCCTGTTTGAAATACAAGTTTTTGGTGCACGCTCAGTGGCTGTGTGAATACTGCCAATAGGATTTTCTTTAGTAAAGGGACAAAACTCAACATAGAAGCAAGTAAGTCTGAACATTTGTAAACTTAAATTGGTTAGATTATTAATGCAAATAATCATAGTTCTTGACAAAATTATACTGTCATTCTTTACAAAAAACAATTAATAATAGCTAATCTTTCATGTTTATGTATTATTATTATTGCTAGTTAAATTATTTTTTACACCACTAGTATCAGTAACTTTATTCAAAAATTCTATTTCTATTTCTATATTATATCTGTATTTTCAGTTTGACAAATATGAAACTTAAGAGTCTATTGTAATTTATTCTGCCCCGTAATTCTTATGAAAAGTAACTTGCAGTAATGTACAAAGAAACTGCACTGTTGAAAGTTTATAAAAGACAGTATTTCATAAATGTATAACAAATGTTTATACAATGTAACTTGGCAGTAGCATACACAAGTTACAGTAGTGAGTTTATATGCTGTGTGAATCAAGGATTTGGCAAGCTGTCATTTGGTTCTGGGACAAAATTAACTGTTAATTCAAGTGAGTTCATTTTTGTCACCATTCTTTTACATTACACTTTAATACATATAGTACTGAAGAAAATAGTCACTGTTTAGCAGAGGACTCTTTAGAAAATTAAATATATTATTGCAAAACAACAACAAACCACCCAAATGTGATTGCATCTAACAAAGGTTGTTAAAGTTCTTGCATGTATTTCATTTATTTAATAAAATAAAAAATAACGTAAAGCTCACAACACTCCAAACAAGGCTAGATGGTTTTTGCTCTGGACTCAGCACATGTGTGAATACAGCTCAAAAGATAATCTTTGGGACGGGGACAAAACTCACTATAGAAACACGTAAGTTTGCATTTCTAAATCAATAAAAACCCTTAAAATACAAAATATAAAAACTGAATATCAAAACTGACAAATGCAAAAGTACTTGATATTATACTGATGTTTTGTAATTAGTGTTATATAGTTTTCTCATTGCAGTTTAACCACATATTTTGATTAAATCTTATTGAATTTGTAAACAATTTGACATCCTTCTAAAAGCAAACCATAATTTCCATTATCAAAATATAATTAAACCCCTTCTCTCTGTCCATCAAAACCATACAAATGCTTAAATGCGTAAATACGTTTTTATATTAAGTATATCACAATTAGACAATGAAATCAATTAGACAGAGGTTTTTGTGAAGGAGTCAGCACTTGTGTGAATGCTGGTGACAAGATTATATTTGGGAGTGGGACAAGACTAATAACACAAACAAGTAAGCTTATATGATCAGTGTCACTATCAATGTTAATGTTACATTGAAATATACAGTATGTCAAATGTAATATTAAACTTAATTCACAACTATCATGACTAAATTAGCTTTATCCAATAACAATACAATATACAAAGCTTTATTTAATCCTCATCTAAACTTTAACTTGGCATTAATCTGACACTTTCATAAGCATTATAATGAAATGTATATATGACTTACTGTAGTTGGACTCTGTAGAAGGCCAAGTTTTTGTGTAGACAAAGTTTACAGTGTGGCATCCGCACAGTGGAAAGTAGTGTTTGGAGAAGGAACTAAATTGACAGTTAAAACAAGTGAGTATAAAATTAGTATTTATCATAATCTATCTTTAATGCTTATATTATTATTATTAATAATTGGCTAGATTTGACTTGCTATAGTGTAATCTGTAGAGATGGTAGCCTATAACTCCATACAGTATGTGAAATAACTGGAAAGTATTAGTTTTTGGCACATGTTCCAAGAGTGTGTGAATATGAAGATTATATTATTATAATCTTATAATAAGGTATAAAGTGTTTTGTGAATTGTTTAAGGTGCATACAATTCTTTGAGTGTTACCAGACTGCTACTAGTTTTCGGTGTTTGGTAAATGGCTGTGTGAATGCTGGATATAAGTTTTTCTTTGGTAAGGGGACCAAAGTCATAGTACAATCAAGTAAGTTAAGTTTTTTCCAAATCATACAGTTAATAATGTTAGGCAGTTTGGCAGAATAAAAAAAAAATGATGGTGAAGTTTATCACAGTAATTGTAATGTGTAATATTCATTATCTGTTGGATGAAATTATTTGGCTATGGAGTCTATTATCCCTTTCATTTTCTCCAAATATTAAATAGTCCAAATTTGACCAAATAGTCACTGTTTAGCAGAAAACTCTTTTAAAAGTGAAATACTGTTGCAAAACAAAAAAATACATTGTATTAAAGTGTAATTGGCAATGTAATTACATCTGTAGTTACAAAACTCAGTGTAGAAACAAGTTTGCATTTCTAAATGAAAATAAACACTTTATCAGTATGTTCATTATAATTAAATGCATATATGAAATGGTGTGTTTAGAAAAGGAACTTAATTAACTTGAATTGAATTAGACAAAACAACAACAAAAGCAACAAAATATTGTTAAAGTACTTCAAATGAAATATTTAAACTTAAAATATTTAAACAAACAAACAAACAAAACTAAAACTTGCCACACTACAAACAAGGCTAGATGGTTTTTATTATGGATCCAACATATGTGTGACTGGTGCTCAAAAGATAGTCTTTGGGACGGGGACAAAACTCACTGTAGAAACAAGTAAGTTTGCGTTTCCAAATTAATAAAAAGCTGTTAGAGTAAAAAGAAAACCATTTAAAAGATAAATGCAAAAGTGCTTGATGTTATACTCAGTAATGTTCTGTAATAAGTGCTATATAGTTTCACATTGCAGTTTAATCACAGGATATTTTGATTAAATCTTATTTAAATTGTAAACATTTTGACACCCTTCTAAAAACAAATAGATTCAATTACTAAAATGTAATTAAAAACTTAACATTGTTCATATACTTTATGAAAACCTTAAGTGAGATTTGCTATAGTGTATGAGTTTGAGCCTTACACTTAAATCACAATTATTGCAACTGAATTAACTTGATACAATATCTTTATTTAATTCTCATCAAAACTGCATCTTGGTAATACCCTGACACTTTCATAAACACTTTATCAATATGTTCACTATAAGTATATGCATACTGTATATGAAACAATGTGTTTAGAGAAGTAACTAAATTGACATTTTAAGCAAGTCAGTTAATAATGTTCTGTAATAAGTGCTATACAGTTTCACACTGCAGTTTAATCACGAGATATTTTGATTAAATCATATTTAAATTGTAAACAATTTGACATCTCTCTAAAAACAACTGATTTCCATTATTGAAATATAATTAAATGCTCAACAAGGGTTTCTTTGTCCTAAATGGGCATACACTCTTAAAAATAAAGGTGCTTCACGATGCCATAGAAGAACCTTTTTGTCTAAATGGTTCCATAAAGAACCTTTAACATCTGAAGAACCTTTCTGTTTCACAAAAGGTTCTTTGTGGCGAAAGAAGGTTCTTCAGATTATAAAAAGGTAAGAAAGAGATGGTTCTTTAAAGAACCTTTGACTGAATGGTTCTTTGTGGAACGAAAAATGGTTCTTCTATGGCATCGCTTGAAGAACCTTTTGAAGCACCTTTATTTTTAAGAGTGTATACTAAGTGAAAGCTTAAGTGTGTGTATTGGACTTGTAGTGTAAGAACTGTGAAGTTTTTAGTTCATGGTAGATGGCTGTGTGAATGTTGGCTACCAAATGTTCTTTGGAAAGGGGACCAATCTTGTCATACAAACAAGTGAGTTTTATAGTCTTACTGGTTTAGTTTTTTTCTGGACATTATTATGAGTAGCTTCAAAATATAATCTAGGACTAAACTGACTACAAACTCATACAAATGCTTAAAATATTTCTTTCTTACATATAATACATAACCCTAACAATACAATGCAATGCAAGAAACAAGTTATAGCACTTTATATATTAATGTTATGTATGTCACAATTAGATGATGAGGTCAATTAGACAAAGAGGTTTTTGTGATGGAGTGAGCACTTGTGTGAATGCTGCCAACAAGATTATATTTGGGAGTGGGACAAGACTAATAACACAAACAAGTAAGCTTATATTATCAATGTCATTGCTAATGTTATATTGAGATATATTCCAAATGTACTGAATTAAATCTGACATTGAAATCACAACTATCATAACTAAATTAACTTGTCACAAAAACTTTATCTAATTCTCATTGAAACGTCATTTTGGCATCACCCTGACTCTTTCATAAGCACTTTATCAATATGTTCATTATAATTAAATGTGTATATGAAACGGAAGGAACAGTGTGACTTATGAAAAGTCTGTTTAGAGAAAAATTTAATTGACATTTGAAACAAGTCAGTTTGAAATTAGTACTGATCTTAATCTAGCTTTATATAAATATTGAAATTATTTGGATTAATGGATTAATTTGACTTGCTATACTGTAATTTGTAGAGATGGTAGCCTATAACTCCATACAGTATGTGAAATAGCTTGAAGGCATTAGTTTTTGGCACATGCTCTAAGAGTGTGTGAATGTGAATAAGATTATCTTGTGTGAATGTTGGCTACCAAATGTTCTTTGGAAAGGGGACCAATCTTGTCATACAAACAAGTGAGTTTTATAGTCTTACTGGTTTAGTTTTTTTCTGGACATTATTATGAGTAGCTTCAAAATATAATCTAGGACTAAACTGACTACAAACTCATACAAATGCTTAAAATATTTCTTTCTTACATATAATACATAACCCTAACAATACAATGCAATGCAAGAAACAAGTTATAGCACTTTATATTTTAATGTTATGTATGTCACAATTAGATGATGAGGTCAATTAGACAAAGAGGTTTTTGTGATGGAGTCAGCACTTGTGTGAATGCTGCCAACAAGATTATATTTGGGAGTGGGACAAGACTAATAACACAAACAAGTAAGCTTATATTATCAATGTCATTGCTAATGTTATATTGAGATATATTCCAAATGTACTGAATTAAATCTGACATTGAAATCACAACTATCATAACTAAATTAACTTGTCACAAAAACTTTATCTAATTCTCATTGAAACGTCATTTTGGCATCACCCTGACTCTTTCATAAGCACTTTATCAATATGTTCATTATAATTAAATGTGTATATGAAACGGAAGGAACAGTGTGACTTATGAAAAGTCTGTTTAGAGAAAAATTTAATTGACATTTGAAACAAGTCAGTTTGAAATTAGTACTGATCTTAATCTAGCTTTATATAAATATTGAAATTATTTGGATTAATGGATTAATTTGACTTGCTATACTGTAATTTGTAGAGATGGTAGCCTATAACTCCATACAGTATGTGAAATAGCTTGAAGGCATTAGTTTTTGGCACATGCTCTAAGAGTGTGTGAATGTGAATAAGATTATCTTTGGCAAAGGAACCAAACTTATTGTTCAAACAAGTAAGTAATACATTTCTAACAAAGTCAACATTAATAAATACTAACCTCCTAGATGTCTGATCATACTGATGTCAAAAAAGATCAAATCTGTGTTTTGGTATAAAATTGAATGGAATCATTCACCAAACTTAAAGAAAAAGTATGTGTGATATTGACAAAGATCAGGAATTCTTTAAAGTTCACAAAAATGCATTTGCTAAGGATTCGTTTTTATCTAAGTTATTGCTTATCATTATCTTAATCACTTACGTTATTCTTTTCTATCTTACAAAATGTTCCAAACTAATCAAGCAAGTATTATCTAAAAATAAACTATAACGAAATGATGAGACCTTATTGGCCAAACATGTACTGAGGGTAAATGTACCGTACTATACTGATGTGTGAATAGAGCGGACAACAAGATCATATTTGGAACTGGCACCAGTTTCACTGTTACTTCAAGTAAGATATTTTATTTGATCTTTAATAAAAATTTTAGTATAATAAAAACTGATCCTTAAAATATTTCTTTTAAACCTAAAAAAATAAATAAAGAGAACGGTTCATCATACACAAACACAAAAATTCATAATCAATATTTGCATAAAACAAAATGACATTTAAAGTATTCAATAATTCAACAGTTTAGTGATGACTTTCACTTAAGCATACATATTTGAAAAGTATACTATAAAATTGTACAAATATAAAGGTCATACCAGCCACAGTAATAATGTTAATATTTCGCATACTGTAATACTAGGGTTTAAAGTGTTTTGTGAATTGTTTAAGGTGCATACAATTCTTTGAGTGTTACCAGACTGCTACTAGTTTTCGGTGTTTGGTAAATGGCTGTGTGAATGCTGGATATAAGTTTTTCTTTGGTAAGGGGACCAAAGTCATTGTACAATCAAGTAAGTTAATATTTTTCCAAATCATACAGTTAATTCATTTTATGCAGTTTGACGGAATTAAAAATGCTATTGAAGTTCATC
This sequence comes from Sinocyclocheilus grahami, assembly GCF_001515645.1. NCBI lineage: Eukaryota > Metazoa > Chordata > Actinopteri > Cypriniformes > Cyprinidae > Sinocyclocheilus > Sinocyclocheilus grahami. Next base: position 146,404 of record NW_015506058.1, on the reverse strand, counting down.
ATCACAATAAATAGTGTAATATACATTTTCTGTATTGTTGGATGAAATTATTTGGCTATGAAATCATATTCCTTTCATTTCTCCAAATATTAAATAGTCCAAAATAGTACCAAAATAGTCACTGTTTGAAAACCTTCGAAGTACAAAATATAAATACTGAATATCAAAACTGACAAATGCAGAAGTACTTGATGTTATACTGATGTTTTGTAATTGGTGTTAAACAGTTTACTCATTGCAGCTTAACCAAATATTTTGATTAAATCTCATTTCATTTGTAAACAATTTGACATCCTTCTAAAAGTAAACCATTTCCATTGTTGAAATATAATTAAACCCCTTCTCTCTGTCCATCAAAACCATACCAAATGCTTAAGTGCTTAATTTTTTATATAAAGTATGTCACAATTAGATGAACTGAGATCAATTAGACAAAGAGGTTTTTGTGAAGGAGTCAGGATTTGTGTGAATGCTGGTGACAAGATTATATTTGGGAGTGGGACAAGACTAATAACACAAACAAGTAAGAGTAAGCTTATATTATCAATGTCACTGTCGGTGTTAATGTTATACTGAAATATACAGTATGTCAAATGTATTAAAATTAAATCTTACACTTAAATCACAACTATCACAACTAAATTAGCTTTAGAATAACTTTAATAGTTTACTATTTATTTATTAACTTTTAAATTAATATTTAATCCTCATCTTGGCATTACCCGGACACATTCATAAGCACTTCAATGCTAAGATTAAATATATTCATTATGATTCATTTATGAAACAGTAGGAACAGTGTGACATCTACACAATGAAAAGTGTGTTTAGAGATGGAACTAAACTAATATTTGAAACAAGTCAGTTTGAAATTAGAACTGATCATAATCTAGCATTGTATAATTGCTTCTATTGAAATGCAGATGTAATTCGTGAATTAATTAGCTAGATTTGACTCTGTAATCTGAGATGGTAGCCTATAACTCCATACAGTATGTGAAATAGCTGGAAGGCATTCGTTTTTGGCACATGCTCCAAGAGTGTGTGAATGTGAAGATTATCTTCGCCAAAGGAACCAAACTTGTTGTTCAGACTAGTAAGTAATGCTTTTCTGACAGAGTCAACATTAATACTACTGTAACCTAGTCGTCTGATCATACTGATGTCCAAAAAAGATAAAAACCTGTGTTGTGATATTTACTTGTTTTCACTTATTTAAAATTGAGTGGAATCATTCACCAAACTTAAAGAAAAAATTTACTTAAATGTATAAAGTATTTGTGATGTTGACAAAGATCAAAAATTCTTTAGTTCACAAAAATACATTTGCTAATGATTAATAGTTTTTATTAGAAGTTATTGCTTATCATTATCTTAATCACACATCATTCTTTTCTATCTTACAAAATGTTCCAAACTAATCAAACAAGTAATGAAATATAATGAAGTGATGGGACCTTATTGGCCAAACATGTACTGAGGGTAAATGTACCGTACAATACTGATGTGTGAATAGAGGTGACAACAAGGTCATATTTGGAGCCGGCACCAGTCTCATTGTTATTTCAAGTAAGTTATTTCATCATTAAAAAAGGTTTAGTATAATAAAATCTGTAATCCTTAAAATATTTCTTTTAAACCTAAACTAAGATGAAGATAATGGTTAGTCATACACAAGCACAAAAATCCATAATCAGTATTTGCATACATCAAAGTGGTATTCAATAATTATTTCACGTATATATATTTAAAAAGTATTTTATACATTTTAAAAATGTAATTTGAGTGTTACCAGACTGCTACTAGTTTTCGGTGTTTGGTAAATGGCTGTGTGACTGATGGATATAAGATTTTCTTTGGTAAGGGGACCAAAGTCATTGTACAATCAAGTAAGTTAATATTTTTCCAAATCATACAGTTAATTACTTATTGTTATCCAGTGTATAAAATGCTAGTGAAGTTCATCATAATAAATAATGTAGTATGCATTATCTGTATTGTTGGATGAATTTACTTGGCTATGAAGTCTTATCCCTTTCATTTTCTCCAAATATTAAGTAGTTCAAATAGTACCGATTAGCTACACTCTTAAAAATAAAGGTGCTTCATGATGCCATAGAAGAACCTTTTTGTCTAAATGGTTCCATAAAGAACCTTTAACATCTGAAGAACCTTTCTGTCTCGCAAAAGGTTCTTTGTGGTGAAAGAAGGTTCTTCAGATTATAAAAAGGTAAAAAAGAGATGGTTCTTTAAAGAACCTTTGACTGAATGGTTCTTTGTGGAACCAAAAATGGTTCTTCTATGGCATCACTTGAAGAACCTTTTGAAGCACCTTTATTTTTAAGAGTGTACTTAAGTTCATTACTTTCAAAAGTGTAATTGTTGTTATCTTTATTGTTGGATGAAAAGATTTGGACTTGGAGGCTTATACCTTTAATTATCTTCAAATACTATTATGAAACCATATTCAAAATTGAATTTTGTACAATCATGCCTAAAATGCACTTTGAAAAATGTCATACACCAAACAAGAGGTTGGCTAAAGTTGTATTCTGGGTAAATGTACCATGTTGTATTAATGTGTGAATACCGGCTATGACAAGATCTTATTTGGAAAAGGCACCAGACTAACAGTTGATTCAAGTAAGTTTGCTGCTACAGTAAACTAAGACAGAAAGGTGCAAAATTTTAAACCTTAAAAAGTTTGCCAATTCTGATATTTTTATCAAAACTTGATTGCTAGTAGTAATGCAACATGACTTCAGACCTAATTTTGAAAATACTGTAGCTAAAACTTATGTTTCACCTGAACAGTAAGAACCTTTTATATATGATCTATAAATAACTGTGAATTAAAATATTATTGCTCAACAACTCCCTCAATGAACTGCTGACTTCTACACCCCCCCCACTAACAACATCCTTATAAATCTATTTTAATATTAGATAACTTATTTTGATACTGAAACAGATCCCAAATAAAGTATTCATAAAGAATGAATAAATAATAGTCCTTAATGTCTGGCTTCAAAGTAAGGAGAGTCTGTGTTTTTGTGGTCACATCAACCACTGTGTGACTCAAGGGATAAACAAAATGATCTTTGGGAAAGGCACTCAACTCACTGTGCTTTCAAGTAAGTGTAGACCAAGCTTGTTTTCCTATATTTTTAAAACAATGTAAGAACCGTTTCTATTTTTTGTTAAGGGCTTTCACAGAAATTTGATACCACTATTAATGAGTATTATAGACTTAATATTCCTAGGGCATTAAACTGAACAGGAAAAAAATGATTTGATTTGATTGAACAAAATATATAAATTGACCAAAAGAAATGTAGAATTAGTAGTCTAAAATGTAATAGTTGTAAACAGTCAATATGGCCCTTTTAATAATCACTTTAAAATGTATCATGGTAAGATGTCCAGTCTATAGGTGACTTCGGCACCACTTCTTTTTATGCCAATTGTTATGCTAGTTATACATTAATATATACATAGTCATAAATATTGTGTTAAAATCTAAACAACAATCAGTTATTTCGATTTTAAAGTGACTCTTAATTCCAGTGTTGTAAAATGCTTCTCAAAGCTATCAGGATTTCAATACTTTTTTATACAGGATGAATGACTGTGTGAATGATCAAATTAGAATATCATTTGGCAAAGGAACTAAACTCATTATACAGTCAAGTAAGTTGCAATATCCAATATTCATAGCAATATTTAACTAATAATACCATGTAGACGTGCTTCTGATAATACTACTGGTGAGCACAACTAATGCTTTGTTGTTTTGCTTATGAAATGTTTTGTTTTTCTTTTCTTTTGAAATGAGCTGTAATCATGGTCAGCTAAAATAATAACAGGATGGACATCTGTTTGCCAGCATTCAGCGAGCGATACTTTTAGTGGGTATCCTGTAACAAAATATGTTTTTAATACTTGTAAGGTGTTGTTAGTTCAAAGGTATTTAATACTTTGACTAAACTTAGACCTAATGTTCTAAACGTAGAGTTTAATTGATTGAATGCATCAATACGGTTTGCAGAAAAAAAACTGCTGAGCAAATTTCGTTTTTAAGTTAATGATAATAGTAGTGAAACATTTCTCATTCATGGCAAGTTTAAAATTGTCATGGTTTTAGTTCTTTTTTTAAGAAGACTGAAAGACGTACAGTCCATGTACACACTGGTAGGATGCTGTTGGTATTTGGTACAGAGTCAATAGCTGTGTGAGTAACCAATTTAAGATTGTCTTTGGCAAGGGAACCAAACTTACAGTACAAGCAAGTAAGTTTTATCTTTAAAAATGTAAAGTCACTCACTTATTTTACTTAAAATATTTTGTTCAACTGCTGCATTGAAAAACTTACAATGGAAACAGTGTACAGTATAATATGTATAGGTGATTTTATGTTTTCTTTCTTTTTCTTAATATTTTTACAGACATTATCATCATGTAATGTTCTATCCTTTATTTTAAATAGAGTATAATGGATAATTACCATTCCTAAAAAATATGAGTAGATCAGATGAGGCTTTGAAAAAGATGCAAATTTGAGAGATTTATTATTATTATTTTTAAAAATCAGCTCAGACTGTGTAAAAAATAAGAATTACCAGCTTAGACTGCGTGTAAAATGAACAAATTAACTAGTTATTATGGTTTCCATCTACTTAACTCTAATATGAAACTTTAAATATGGGCTCATCAATCATATTTTTTGCAGTACATCCACAATTATCAATACAGTTTTTGTAATAATTGATATACAACTGATAAAATATAACATTATTTCTAAATTAGATGTTAGATGGACATTACTAAATTACGTCATCTGGAATTATTATACTGTATGTTCAGTTGCAGTTATGTGTATATGGTCAACAGCTGTGTGACTCAAGGTGGATACAAAATTATATTTGGAAAAGGCACTAAGCTAACTGTGTTTTCAAGTAAGTTCTCTGTTCGCATAAATATTACAGTATACACTTTTTAAAATATGCACTTTTTATGCTGATCACCTGAACAATAAACAGTAATTTCTTCCTAAAAAGATTTGAAGGCATTTATCTAAAATTAAGTATACTATTACAAGAAAAAATATGAAGTTGTGAGTTTATAGTTTTTCTTAAGTTTCAGTGATTTTGATAAGCGATAATACAACTTCAGGAACAACAACTACTCTTTTGTTTTAAAATCATAACAGCTAAGAGTTTTATTCTACCCCCTAAACTTTGATATGCATGGATTCACATTTATTCCTTCTTTAAAGTTTTGACACTGCATCTTATTTAAGATGGATTCTGAGAGACTTGTTTGTAATGTCTTTGTTATCAGGGTATTGTTAGTTTTTAGTATGTGGCCAATGGCTGTGTGAATACTGGACATAAAATGTTCTTTGGCATGGGGACAAAACTTCTTGTGCAAATCAGTAAGTTGTATTTTAATCTTAGCACTGAAATTATTTAGTGATAAACTCATAATTTCATCACCAACTGTGACTATGATTATATTGTAAGGGGAAGAACTACTATTTTTTTTACTATGAAAACAATATGCAATGCATAGATTTAGCATGCAAAATATTTATCATGTAAAAATTTGGTTCAGTGATTTTGAACTTTTGGGTAACTAACCCAAAAACTGACAAATATAAAGGCCTCGAGTATAAAGGATAAAGTGCCAAACAAAATCATTGTGTGAATATTGGGTTAAACAACAAAGTCATATTTGGAGCAGGCATCAAAACAGTAATAAATTCCAGTAAGTTGTTTTATCTTCATCTTTAGATGTTCAATATATACAAGATGGCTGCTGACAAAAATGGTACGACAGAAGTGTATGTGTACCTAAAGTACTTTAATGTACATTTATATCAAAGTTGCACTTATGCTACCTGTCCATGTTTTTTTTCCATGATAAATGCCTTTAATATAGAAGGAAATCATTATAACAATAATTAATCATTATATTTAAATGAGTTAAATCATTATATGTTAAACCTAACACGGTCCCTGGTACTCATGGAAGTTATTATCCCACTACGAACCACTGTGTGAATACAAATACCGGTAAAATAATATTTGGGAAGGGGACACAACTGTATGTCCAACCGAGTGAGTACAACCATTAATTTTCATAAAATTTGGAATCTAATTTTAGAAACATGAGTAGTATCAGTTATTATTACATTTTCAGTACCACCAAATTTCAAAGAAAATTTAAAACTCATTGTCACAGAATAATGTCACAGACTTTAGTGATTAATCTAATTATTAATGAAATTGACCAAACTTGTGTCATTTATAGCTGTCAGAGGACAGAGTGTGCTTTGCATTTCTGTATTGGGGTTTGTAATTGTGTGACTCAAAATAGAGACAAACTAATATTTGGCCAGGGGACTCGGCTCATTGTGTTATTAAGTAAGTTATAATTTCATTTGTTTTGAGTTTACTCTAATTGATATTACAATTCTATAATTGATATTATAGATCTTTTCACTTATCCACTGATAGGACAGATATTCTTCTGTATGAGATTTTCACTCTTTTTATTTAACGTAATTTATGTAATTTTCTGAATCTATACAATTGTTAAATTGACACAGATATTTGAACTGCATTGCTGAGTGTCTCTAACATCAGAATGAAAACTGAAGTTTTGATCCAAAGTATTTATAACTCTGACAGTCACTGTGTGACTGACAACTTTGACAAAATTGTATTTGCGAAGGGAACTCATTTGTTTGTACAGACAAGTAAGTCAAATCTTAATTATGTTTGGAAATAATTCATCGGAAAATCAAATAAAAACAATTAAATTAGGAAATCAAGTAATTTAATACAGACTACCCTTATGAGCTTTAAAGACTACCCTTATGTGTAACTTTCTTACACAGAAGTCCAAATAAATGCAATAATTATTTAAAGAGTTTGACATCAGATTTTATTCCTAAACAACACAAGGCTTTTATTTTATATAAAAACACAGAAACAAGATGGGAGCAGATGGGAAGATGGGACAGTAGTAAGAATCTTTAATTCAACAATAACTGTCAAAATAAGTCCATATATTATGATGATGACTGATATAATTTAATAGAAATTTTCAATTACTTATACGTTTTATCTATTCTAATCAATATATATATAGGTACCATCCAAATGCTTCTTGTTCTGCTGTATCAGTCTGTGTGACTTCTAGTGTTACAATTATCTTTGGAGAAGGGACAAAATTAACAGTACAATCAAGTAAGAGAATAATTCATTTTAATCAAAGAACTCTGATAATGTTTCATAATTGTCGAGATTGATTAGAAAGTTTAAAAAAAAAGGGTGGATAAAGTACACAAAGAGAGATTTTACTTTACTCATAATTCATATTCTACCAAAATTTGTCCGACCACTTCTTAAAACAACATAACTCTAATAATTCCAAATTTAAAAAATGGTAATTCATTTGGAGATTCAAATGGCTAAACTGAGAAATTGAAATATTGTCAGCATTGTTTGCATTGTAATCGATCAGCTGCACATCTGACAGACTAAAATCACAAACATGAATTCACTTTCAGTAATAATTCACTTTGTAAGTTAAACTTTTTCATAAAATGAAACTAATAATTTTTCAAATTTAACTCACAGTGCTATATCCAAACGTATAATTTTGCACATAGCATTTCATTTAGATTCATACAGATTTACATGGATTTTCCAAAATAAACCAGTGTTACATTTAAATGACAATTATTTGTGTTTAATTTAAATGCATTCTGACATGTCAGCAGATTCTAATAATAAACACTCGAGACTGGGACATGGGACTAGTAATTGTAATCGTTAACCATTTCAGCAAATAAATCGTACAGAAATACCCTGTGATCAAAATGCATACAAGCAATTTAACGTTTTAAGTCTAAAAGATTGAATTCATTGTGGTTTAATGTACGTGATTTATATGCTAAAAGATGTAGAATAAACCATTTTGAACTATTCTGTTCATTAGGCAAACTGTATTGATGTAGTTGCGGTAATTAAAAGCCATTTTATTCTTAGCATAATTGCTAAAAGCAGTGCAATTGACCTAAACCACATCATATGGAATATGATGGAATATGATTCCATATTAAATATGGAAACTTTAAGTTGCTTATTGTTGAACTTGTGAATATTGTGGTAAAAATACAACTAACAGAAAGCTAATAAATATATAGTGTCCATTAGTGAACCGAGAGATTGGGGAAAACTAATGAAATCTTATGAAAATATGTATTTCCCCCATGTTACATTGCTAACGTAACAATTACGTTTCATAATGTCATAAATTAGTGCCTTTCTCTGGAAAACAAGTGTGAATGAGTTTTTGATATGAGGTGTCAGGCTGTGGGCCTAGAAAAATCAGTTACTTTTGAAGTAGGGTAAGAATTTGTCATGCTTTTTAAATTTTAAATGTTCATTGAGTAAAAGGGCTTTTGTTTTTCATTTAAATTTAAATGTTACAAAATAAATACCTTTGACTTATCTGAGTGTGATTTGGAAATACATAAAGTTGTCTGGTCTGTATTGTCTGTGAATGTACTTTCTCATCCATAAATACGAATTACATTTGACAAAATGGAATTTGCTCATTTTCATCTGCATTAAACACATAATTTTTGTTTATGAAACTAATGTTTTTTTTTTTTCTTATATTTTACAGAGAAAGTAGAAACACCAGCCTACTACAGTTTTAATAAGTCATGTTTGGCAACGGACTACACAAAACATGATGCTGTAAACTTCACAAACGTTACACCAGTGCGATATTCAGGCCAAACGTACTTCAGCAGCTTCACCTTTAATGAATCAGAACCCTGCCCGGAAAAAGGTAGGAATGATATATCACATGCAATTAAAAAAAACTTAATTCCTCAAATATTTGGTTGCATTATATTAATCCTCTTTATTCCACTTTCAGACTGTAAGTCAGGATCATCTGGTCAAAATGCTGATTTTGAAACCGGTAAGTGTGCTTTTATTTGCACATTTATATAGTCTGCTGTGCGTTTCATTTCATTTGCAGTCCATTACTACTAGTCTGTTACTGCCTGTTGTTTGAACTGCAACATCTAGCACTGTCAAACAATAACTACACATAGATTTCAGATTGTGATACTGCTATCTTCCAATAAACAAACAAGTGCTGGATTATACCACAAAATCCATGCTCAAACTAATAGACATCCTAATTGCATTTTTATTCTGCAGATGAAAAAACCAACTACATGTCACTGGGCCTCTATTGGCTGAGAATACTGTTCCTGAAGACTGTTGTGTTCAACGTCCTGATAACTTTCAAAGCATGGATGAGCTAACGTGAGTGAAAAGTTATATCTTGTGACAATGGGTCTCATTCACTAACTGCATGTTAACATGTTTGTGTGTAACAACATTTTCATTCAGAAATCAAGATTTATTAATAAGTTGCAGGACAACATTTAGAACCAACTGAAACCACACATATATAAAAAAAGACACCTAGCATTATGTATTAACATAAATGGTTTGCAAAGTGGCATAGGTTTCTAAAAATGGTCAATTAAATGTAGTCTAGGTCTATTTAAAAGGTATTTGATGAGTATCGTCCTGGTTGTGAATGGCACACTTGGCTTTACTTGAAGATTTTGCAGCACATGCTCTCAGAATTTTTTTTCTACAAACATACAGTAAGTATGCAACTTGTATGCAAATATTGGTGAATGAGACCCAATGTTTCATTAGCACACTTTACAAATTATGTGCTGTTTTTTTGGAAGAGTTACAATGTATTATTTGTCTTTCAGGTGTCAAGTTGAAAATCCTCATCATTTTTAATCAGTTTGGCTTCACCGAAGACAAAACATCACATTCGAGAGCCATCAGAGCTGCACTGTTGTTGTTAAATGATGATCAAGGGATTATGAAAGTTATGCTGTAGTGCTTATGGTTTTAATAATTATTTACTATATACACATTTGAATGTCATTCGCTTATGCTTTTATAATATTGGCTCAACTATTGTAGTTTAGAATAGAGTAGAAGTATATAACACCATGTAATTGTTTCTAATTTAGACATAGCTCATGTTTCATTGCTCTGTGTTTTTTAATGATTTCTACATGTTATCTAATTTTTTTTTATTAATTTACTTCTGAATTACATCTGAAGAATTGTCTATATAGCTTTTGTTTTTTGCAACATATTTGCATCCACAATTACGTTGGCCTTTGCTTCTTTCTGACAATGGCAGATGTAATTTTAGTAATGACTATGTATTGTGCAAAAAATATGAAAAATAAAATGCATAAATGACCAACTTTGAGTTTTTTATAAGCACAAAATCCAACCAGATGAATATCTGTAGGTATACTGTTAATTAACAATTAAGTTGAATTAAATGATAATAAAATGTATTACAATGAATAAGATCAGATTGAAATGAAAGGTTGTAAGTGCGTTATGAAAGACGGTAGGTGCATCCCAAAATTGTGTACTTGTGCACCATTTTATAGTTTTAATAGAGAGATTGATGCATTCACACCAGATGATGCACTTAAATAACAGAAAAAATTAAGTGTGTAATGTTGGCCACTTCGTGCACTCAACTGTCACATTTTTAATTAGCGGAGAAGGGGCGGGACTATCAGATTCCAATGCTGAGTCACAAAACCTTAGGAAATTCATACACTTCATGGTTGAGTACATAGTGCATAAGTAAACATTGTATACTGTAAGTGTATATACACTGGAAAAAATTATACTACATTTTTTTAAGGTAAGTGGTTGCAAACAATTTATTTTAGCTACATTTAATAAAGAAAATATGTTGAAAGTTAGTCAATTAAGTTTGTTAATTTAAATGTAGCTAAAATAAATTGATTGCAACCACTTACCTTTAAAAAAATGTGTAAATTCAACATCATTTTTTTTGAGTGTAGTGCGTCATTTGGGATGCAACTAATGACTTAAAATTGAATTTAGAGATTAAACATTACGTTTATTGAAACTTTGTGTATTTAAATCAATAGATTGTATGTTAAAATGTTTTTAAAAATGGCGTTTTCATTTTCTGATGGGGGATTAGAAGACTAGTCAACATATACTAGCCTCTGCATAGTAACTGCTGGTTACAGCATCATACACCAGCTATCCTGGACATGAACATAAGCTCCACTCATCAGCATAATGGTAACCCCCTTGTAAATCCCTAAATACCAGAACATTAAAAACTAAAGCCTTCTCCTTCTTCATCTTTCTCAAGATTACCAACTTTGATTATTTGTGGTATTTACAAAACAAATAAACCTCTCAAACATGCAGACTACCATTACTAAGACTTTTATACAGGCCGTTAAAAATAAAATGGCTGCTGAAGAGGAGATAAGGCATAGTTTAGCTTGTAATACAACTGAGGAGGTACATGCAAGTAGAGCTGGGTAGTAACTGATTACATTTCCATGATCCTAAAAATAAAGTACTTGTAATTAGATTAAATTACATTTGAAAATACTCAGGCTACAGTTACTTTTTTATTGATTAGATATTTACATATTATCCACACAATAGCAATACATTATTCATCATTTATTGATTCGCCCTAATTATTCTTTTCCATCTTTAAGTTTCCCTTTCTAAAATAGCCTGCCGCTTACATACATTCAGAAAGTCTTCAGTTTTGTAGACATTCACACAAAGAGCAGTCACTAGCAGGTGGCTAAAATTACACAGAAAATTGAGAGGCCACAGCATTTGACCACTGGGCTTACAAAAATCATTTTAGTATTGCAAAGTGTTTTCTCAACATTTTTTCTCAACTACTAATAAACACTAATTCATTTTTATTTGAATTATCACTCATTGGTTATTTGTATCACTATGTCTTTGGAAGGCTTTTGTCTTGCGAGCACGTTACAATGCATATATTTAAGTTGCAGGTAAAAAAAATAGAAGGTAACACTTTCTATGAAGCCCGTATTTATAATACATTATAAGGGTATTCGGTAACACTTTATTTCGATAGTCCACTTTAGACATTTTACTAACCGTAAGTAACTTTGCAACTACATGTCAACTAGTAGTCATTAGAGTATTAGTAGACTGTCTGCTTAATATCTTCTAACACTTTATTTTGATGGGTCAACAACATACTGACTATCAGAAACTTTGCAAGTATATGTCAACTTATTCTACTAACCCTAAACCTACCCTGTCTACTCTGAGAGTTAGAAGACATGTAGTTGCAAATTAATTAGAATTTGTTGACATGTAGTTGACATGCAGTTACAAAGTTACTTATAGTTAGTAGAATGTCTAAAGTGGACTATCGAAATAAAATGTAACCGGGTATTCTTAAGGCATTATAATGAATGCATAATGCATTATAAAAAACCTTATAATATGTTGTATAATCTCATGAATATTCATAAGAACAGTTTTAATATATTATAATATTTACTTATTTGTGGTTATAGCTTTTAAGAGTCTGATGATTTATAACACAGTGAACATGTTGCATCCACTTTTACAATGGATTATATTTCTCATAGTTATAATGTATTAT